>NC_068362.1:29879441-30144441 GCF_020536995.1 Dreissena polymorpha
GACTTTAGACAAGTTTTAGTAGTCTTTACTAGTGTTGTTTTCAATAGTGTTTTTAAGGTATTAATTTGGATTGTAAGCAACTTGTCGTTTTATAATATAACGGCCACCGGAAAAACTTTGCGAAACCGAAATTTCGCAAACTTAAGTACCCTTTTTCTTGAAGGTTTGCTTATTGTGATAAAGTATAAGATAAAAGTCTAACTTGTGATTAATAATTGGTTATTTTTGCTTGTTAAATGCGTTTTTCTCTTTCTTCACTATGAACTTTATTTGCAAAGTTTGGGTTCCCATGGGATTTTTGTAATTTCCCATGGATTTTTCATTATCCCATGGGAATTTTGGTTTCTCCCATGGGATTTTTCTCCAGCTTTTTTTTATGGGAGAAAAATCCATGGGATTTTCAAAAACATAAAACACGTTCGTTTGTGCTTAGTTATCGATTTTAAGCATTGTTAAAGCATGTTGTGCTTATTTCGTTCAATTGTACTTTGATAGAAAAAAAAAATCCCATTTTTTATGGGAAAAAAAAAAATCCCATGGGGATTTTTTTCTGATTTTTAGAGATTTATTCATGTAACCTTCAGAAACACGACCTTTTAACAAATGATGAGCATTTCTCGCGATTTTCAACGCGTTATATCGTGTTTAAAATAATAAAAAATCCCATGGGATGTTTTTGTCCCATGGGGATTTTTGTCCCATGGGATTTTTTTCCCATGGGATTTTTTTCCAATGGGATTTTTTTCAAGGTATAAGTTTCTAAAAGCTATATAATAATAATAATTATATAATAATAATAATAATAATAATAATAATAATAATAATAATAATAATAATAATAATAATAATAATAATAATCGTGCTCAATATGATGAATTTGTACTTTTAGAGCGACTAACATTTTATTCGAGCCGATCGTCGAGTCCGAATGGTGAGTATAAGAGGCAATTTACCTGTAAACAAATAAATCTCAATTGTGAAGAGAACGCTACCGTACTATAAAATAATCTTGATATAAGTCATATCATTTCTCGACAGAAAATGAAAAACAGTATCCATATTGATGTCAGCAATGTCCCCTGCTATGATAAATATTGACAAAAATGAAAAACCTTGACAATAATATTCCGTGTCGAATACGCATAAGATTATAGCAATCAAATTCATATAAGCATTGATAAGATAATTTGCGAAAAATGGGTCTTATGTCAAATACGGCAGCGTAGCTCTCCATTCCATAATGTCCGTATTAAGTCACGTCAAGTTTCGTGGTCGAATTATAGCATAATAATCATTTTCACATTACGCGATTCATATGAGTTTCCCTACATATATTGTGTTAAAATTTATGTTACACTAATGTGCGATGATGAAAGAAGGGGATTTCGGTAATTCTACATTCGCGCCGCCTAGTAACCGAAATCCCCCTATTTACGGCCTTAAAGGGTCAATAGGTCATCGTATGAATGGTTTTTGACTTCACATGAATGGTAAGGTGGCACAAATTTGATATTAATTTAATTATTAAGCACGCTTGACAGCATTAAGTTGCCTTTCAGTGGGGGATTTTCGGTAATTCTACACTAGAAACTTAAACGCGCGCCGGTACCGAAATCCTGCTGTACAAACCTTCAAGTGTCAACAAAATTATTATAGTGTTTTTTTTTCATTAGCACCAGTGACATGTATTATCTCCCATTCGGTTACTTCTTTTGGAAAATAATTAGCGGGGATTTCGGTACTGCTACATTCGTACGCCCAGAGCCGAAATCACCCATGTTTACGCCAATCCCCCATATTACGCCCTTAAAGGGTCTATATGTCATTATGTTTGGGTTTTGGCTTTGCATTAATGTTGATTTGTACACAATCATATTAGTGTTAATCATTTAAACACTCTTATCAGAATATTTTTTCCATTATTAAATAGTTTATTAATGTGAAAAATGTGTAAACGAATGTAAAAAAGGTAAATGTACATTTAAAACATTGGTTACACAAAAGTATATGTAAATATAACATGACATAGTAATAATAAGTCTTCAGAAAGTATTTTCCAAACAATCTGATGAAACAAATGATATCGTACTACCTTATTTACAATATGCTATACACTTTTGCAATTTAATTTATCAATGTTTAATCAAAGCATAAATCAGGATAATATGTTGCCTTTTAGCGGGGATTTCGGTAATTCTTAACAGCACATAAACCCGCGCCGGTACCGAAATCCCCGCTGTACAAACCTGCAAAGTGTAAAAAAAAATACTGATTTAGGTTTAAAATAAAGGGAACAATAGTATTTTTGGCCACCAAAAAAGCACTTCCGCGTTCAACAAAAACGATTGAAATTATGTCAGAAACCCAGCTTTTCATTGTAGATATTGCAATACAACCATCGGCCGCCGAGAGCGGAATACTGCGCTTGGCCGCTAAACAATGTGGATGGCATCAAATTAAATGTCAATTTTCGATTTATTACAAAATAAACACTGCCTTTTATAAATATGTCAAGCACGTACACTTAACAAAAAATCGATATATCTTTATGTAATGTAGAAAAGTAAAGCGCTTTATATATAACAATGTTTTATAATGTCTCTCTGGTTGAGAAAAAAAAACTAAACAAAAACCATGTAGACATATATGTTTTCATAATTAAAAAAAATATTAATGATGCACGTGATGTTTTATAATTGATATAAGTTCACGTGTCATTGAACGAGTTAAGGGAGAAATGCGAATTAAATTACACATAATTAAAAAATGATACTATACTGTCAGCTTGATTTATAAATTGTGTTCCATCGCGCCAATATAGTCATTGTTCCATGAAATTGTGTATAAAAGCAAAACGATTGAAATTATGTCAGAAATCCTGCTTTTCACATGAAATGATCTTTAACACTTTTTTTATTCCAATCAGGTAATTAATAATAATAGGGGAAGTCTATACTGTGTATTAGAAACTTGTTGTGGTGATCCCTATCTTATCCGCTCAATACACATCCACCTGGCTACTGAACAGAAACAATTATATTTACTTCCAAAATAACTGATTTCATTAATTGCTAACTTGTTGTCTACATTTTAAATTAACAACGATAATGGATCAACATCACCGTTGCACAATTATTAAGTTCACAGTAATCTGTACTTTAAATAGATAGCCTAATTAAAGACGGTGCTAATAAAGAACAAAGCGTGAATGTGGATATTAAGAAATTAGATCCTTTTTTGCATGACACTGGCAGTATATCATTTTATCTTATATAAATAAGCCACATTTAAGACATGGATAAAATTAAAATAAGACACATTTGCATCTTTCATTTCTTGAAAAAAAAATAAGCACGCAGTCACATATAATAAGATACATTGAAGACACAGAAAAAAATAAATAAGACACATTTGCATCTTTCACTAAATTTTCTTAAAAACATGTGAAACTGAAGAAAAACATTTATTACTGACACATTATTCTAAAAGTCGACTGACAACTTAAGTTCAAAGAGGGATTTACAATTAAATAAGATCCATTTTCGCATGATGCTGGTTGTAGAGCAAGCAATACATTTCTTACTGACACATTATTCTAAAAGTCGACAGGCAACATAAATTCAAAGAGGGAACCACAATTAAATAAGATCAATTTTCGCATGATACTGGTTGTATAGCAAGTAGTCACATATTAATTACAGCTTGCATTAGTTGCAATAATTTTGTTAAGTGCGCGTGCTTCTGAACGTTGCGTTAAGCGAGAGTGTTGCCATTTTGTTAGTTTTATATTTTGGTATTATGTATGATTATTGCTTGTTTTGAATTTGAAATAAACGCTTTCTGGCAAATAAGCATCGTCTTAATTTTAATACAAATAATGAACATTTGACATACAAAATGTCCAATAACATACCGGCAATAACATTATATATATGTTAATTTCTGTGCATGTTTATACCGAAATTATAGCCGACATCGGCAGTTAGGGAAATTTAGTGACACACTTTAAACACATCAAACATGCAAGATAGTTCTTTTTCATATGATATTCCCCTGGTTTGCTTACCGGTGTATTGGTACAGTTGATAACCCCGCCGGGACTACAGTAGGGTGCTAATACCACGTGTATCGTGTTCAATACAATCGTCTTAATTTTAATGCAAATAATGAACATTTGACATACAAAATGTCCAATAACATATCGGCATTAACATTATATATATGTTAATTTCTTTGCATGTTTATACCGAGATTATAGCCGACATCGGCAGTTAGGGAAATTTTGTGACACACTTTAACAAAACAACATGCATGATAGTTCTTTTTCATATGATATTCCCCTGGTTGCTTACCGGTGTATTGGTGCAGTTGATAACCCCGCCGGGACTACAGTAGGGTGCTAATACACACGTGTATCGTGTTCAATACCCGATCCATGCTACAACGTGTAAGAACGGGAATTTCGGGTAATTCTACCTTTTTAAGCTTGCGCACCTCTAATGGGCACATATCCAAATATAATTTAATTAATTATTTTCCTAATCAGCATCATTTCACTAAACTACATGCAAATTTGTAGGTAGCTTTCCATGCTTAAAAAAAATAAACCGATTTTTTCAAAACCACCCTCACGCTCGGCTTTGTCCAGTTATTTTCACCCCTGGGGTATATAAAAGTTCCATAATTCATTCAAATTTCCAAATGTGGGCATGCAGTTGGTGTGTACAGATGCAGTAAAGGTGTTTAAAGTTTAAACAAGATGAAATAAGTATTCTTTTACAGACATTTATTTTTTACAAATTTTAATCTATGGAATAGCGCCCATGAAATGTAAGTGATTTCAGCCAAGTAAAATTGGGTCGGTTAAAAACAAAGTGTCATAAAATTCAAAATAGTATCATTTAAGTTATATTTTAAATTAAGTTTTTATAGAAACACTATATACAGCAAAAATACCAAAAAATAGACAGATTTACCGTTTACTTTTTGAAATAAAAATAAAAATGCAACATGCATCATTCGTATTTTCAGCAGTAAATTAATCAATTTAGCCATAACGTTGTTTTAATTTTAAAATTGAAGGATGTGCATACAATTTTCAACATATTTAACAATAAACATAGCTTATGTGCTATATTAAATCAAATTACGTTAGAAAGAAATAAAACGCGTCGCAAAAAGTATGCGATGTCGGCAGGAATCGAACCTGCGCGGGAAAATCCCAAAAGATTTCAATTTTATCGCCTTACCCACTCGGCCACGACAACTTTACATCTGTGTAACCTTAAATTAGATATATAAGTAAACAGGTAAAAAGGCTCGCTCGATCTTTGAAGAAATCGCGAAATCGTATTTTTCAGATGATAATTGGATCAAAGTCAATATTTATAGTGAAAATAATGTAATCTAAATGAATAAGTTAAACATATATCAAAATTCGAAGTTTGAAAAAAATAAAATGCATCTCTCGGAAATAAGCGATCATTGAAGATCGCCAATGGCTTATGAAGTGAAAGGACAGTTGAAAGTTTCCATTTTGCACTTTATGATTCTGATAATATGGTGACAAAGGCAGTAGTCCTATGCAGTATTGTGTTTGACCGGAGAGTAGCGTGATCTGTGTCGGTGTTGGGCGCTCTGAGGGCGCAATCCGGCTACATAGGTACATAGAAACCTCTTGTGGCTATAGTCCATGGATCGGGTTCGGCAGACAGGGAACATGTAAATTTTTATATGTATGTTTTATATCTTAATTACCTAAACGTATATTTATCCTGGTTACTTATTTACTGAGGTATGAGTTAGTCGCAATGATTGTAGATACGTTGTACTATATTTAGTAAGTATTTGGAGGACGAGTGGCACGGGCACGCGCTTTATTATCACTTATGCAAGGAACGCGTTTTGTTTATATACGTATTTTTTGATATTCCGATAGGCTTAAGGGAGGTAACTTATTCAAGTAAAACGCGATATTTTTGCAATGCCTTTTTATAACTCTTGTTTAATTAATTACATACGAATATACAGCTAAATTTAAGATGATTTTTACCAGAAAAAAATTTCGGAGAAAGATATAATGAGATTTAGATATTCCATAGAATGCGAGTCTCCATATATATTTTCTATTGCAGGGGAGGTAATTAAAAAATTTAAAGTCTCCGAATTGGTCTTTGTTGTATCTATTTACGTTTATTTTCAAGCTTATGGCGATTAAAAAATTAATTATTATTAGTATATGCTCACGTGGATATTGGTACGGATATATCGTGTTCATATAACTGTTACTACATCCATTTCATTCATCATTCAGGTCGGGCTACACAAATCTCGTGAAGAGCCTTTAAAACAAACTCTCATACACACACTCTTCACTCATCGTGGCGCTCTCGCATGTCTGAGGCGATATATAAGATCGATGTCATATATAATACTGTATTCGCTGGTATTTTCGGTTGATATGTTTGATTGCGTAGGACGCAATGAATATAGTGTATTTATATTTAATCGAAGTGAGCTCATTGTTGTTTCTGGCGGTATTCAATTTCTGGTAATAGTTTCGCGATTAAAGACGTCGGTTCTCGGTTAGGTGTGGAATGTTCTTATTTGTTAATGTGCCAAGTGCTTAAAGGCGGTTTATCGCACTTTATTAGTCGGCGTTTCAAAGAGAATGGGTAATAAATGCAAATCAGTAGGTGCTTAGAAGACTTAAGTACGGCAAGAACCACAACTCACTCTGCTAGGAACGATTACCACTGCCTGTCTGCAGCAGACGACAAATGATTCTGCTCTAGCAGTGAATGTATATACCAGCTTGTAAACGCCATTGGCCAGTCTAGTGTTTATCATTAAAATATGCACATATTGGCTGCTTTCATGGAAAACGAGGCTTAATGCACGTCAAATAAGATTAGCCTGTGCACAATGATAAGCATATGCAATGCGAACAAGCTAATCAATGATATTTTGATTCAATTTTTCATATTTATACCAAGTGAGTTTTCATTTGACCGCCTTGCGGATACAGGATCCATTAGCATGTGCTTGTGTATTATAATAACAATTAATAGGTTAATTTACTACTTACAGTATCGTTATTTTCATCAACATCATCGTTATCAACGTTATCATGATCATCATCATCAACATAATCATCATCTCATCATTATCATCATCATCATCAATCATATCATCATCATCATCATCATATCATCATCATCATCATCATCATCATCGTCATCGTCATCGTCATCATCATCATCATCATCATCATCATCATCATCATCATCATCATCATCATCATCATCATCATCATCGTCGTCGTCGTCGTCGTCGTCGTCGTCGTCGCCCTCGTCCTCGTCCTGCTCTTCAGCCTCCACCGCATCATCAGCAGCAGCATCGTCATCAGCAGCAGCAGCAGCATTATCGTCACTATCACCAACAACATCGTTATGGTCGTCATCGTCGTGATCATCATCATCAGTGTCATCATCATCATCATCATCGTCATTGTTATCGTCGTTGTTCTCCTCCTCGTCGTCGTCATCGTCATCATCGTCGTCATCGTCATTCTCATCGTGAACAATTTCAACAACCGTAAAACCTATCGCTCAGCTCATTTTTGCAGTGAATTCGGATGTTATATCAAATCTTTTTGATTAATAGAGTTTGCTGCTTAATGTATTAATAACTAAATAATAATTTTGATAATATTGAAAATAAATGGTTTCAATTTTATTTATCCGTTTAAGATGCAGTATTTGACCAAGTCAATTTGTCGCTAAAAGCGTTACGAGTTGCTATTGAAACTATAATCGCATTCCGATAAAAATGGTGTCTGTATTAGGGCCTGTTTAATTTCTACGCTTAATTGCAATTCATAAAAATATTTTTAAGGGTACCGGTATATCTAGACACACTCTGTTATCCAAACAATCCTTGTGATCATAAACAAATAAACAATGAAATATAAATAAAATTAGATGATAAAAAATGGTATCTTCCTTTTTGCTGTTGCTAGTTATCAACAGAGTAGCAAAACTTTTAAATATAAATTATATTCAATTCATAGCACGCTTAAAGATTTGAAGTTTATCAAAATCTATAAGCACAAACATATTTATGTTTGTTAATACAAAGCTGTAGCAGTTTTCTGATTGCGCTTGAAAAGATGTGATTGTTGTTGTTGCATTAATAGTATCATTAGTTTGTATTTCCAGATTAGGTATTCCACCATACATTTTGTTTTTAATCAGATGTCTTATAATTGGCATTGCAATATTTCAATAACGAGTAATCAACACAATTGACTTTATATGTTTTTAATTGTTTATCCATATTATCATTAACACTTGAGGGAAAAATAAGCTGTGTCATTTTTTATTTTTTATTTTACTGATGGTTCAGACAACTCTGCTTTTACTATATGCCGTAATAATTATAAGTTTCCGTTCACTTAAAGATATTGTTTTTCGTGTTGGAAAATTTAAATACGAAAAATATTTAGAGACAAGTGTGTTATGTTTGTTTGTCAATTATTTAATTGAAGTAGAAATAATACATCAGTGTACATAATTTTATTGTGTTGTTCCCTTCGTTCTTTACTTTAAAAATGCAACTTAACAGCTTTGCAATCAACTGAAATAATATATAAAAAGTAAAAACAATAAACGTTTGGCTTTCTTAATACGATATCATTTCAAACGCTGTTGGAAGGAACCATTGCTTATTAGAGGTTTACAAGGTAATTTACCCAAGTACGCAAATGTAATGGTCGATTGCCCTTAGGCATGATTCTGTTTTATTACTTTAATCCGGTTGTAAGAATGCATGACCGCAGGGTCATCAGATAAGCAAAAACAGGGTCAACATCTGATAAAATAGCGCTGTTTAACTGACTGTACGAAAATCCGTATGTCCGAAAATTTAGAATCATGAAAACATAAATATTTTGGCTTAAAAAGGAAATGTAAGAAAATTTAGAATGTAAGAGAAAATACGGTGGTTTTATGGTGTTAAAATCGATTAGAAATAGCAAAACCTAAAGACATTATCTCAAGTGTGATTTTCAAAAGATTTTATATGAATGTACACACACGGTAAAACTAGTCTATTAAAATGAAATACCTTCATTGGTTCTCATGTTTTTAATATTTATTAAACATAGGTATTTGTGAACACTTGTTGTTATATAATATTGAAATGTACACGCATACTGAACATAAAATCATTAGCATAACGGCTAAGTTGGTTTTTACTAAGATTGCAATAGTGTTTATTTTATTATTATGAATCTTATGAGGATAATTTTGAAAGTATGACACAGAGTATCTGAAGAAGATATATACATAATCACATATGTTGTTGTTGTTGTGGTTATTGTTTCAATATTTTTATGAGTATCATACATTCAATGACGAAGAGCTATTAATTTGTCATACAAACACCATAATTATTATTGGATTGCGGAGATTAAACAAATCGATTCCCTAGTAACTGATATAACTGATACATTTTTTGAGCGACAATTTGAAACTAAATCTTGTATTATTTAAATTTGATTATTTTAATTGCAGACTTTTTTTATTAACCCCAATTATTGTGTACGCAACGTTTCTTTTATTTAAATCGCTGAGTACGAAGCATCAAGCTATTTTTTAATTAATTGACAGTGATCTTTAATGTATGTCATAATATAAATTAAAATCAATCTTAATTAAAGCTTGAGCGGTTGGTTTGTAATAAGTTTTGTAAATGTTGCTGTAGGATATGTATGCACAATAAATACTAACGCTCTGGCATATTGTGATGGTGATATGATTATATATTGCACAATGAATATGTGATGATGTTCTTGTGATAATATTGAGGCTATAATTAGTTTTTGAATTAAGCTAGCTAATTTCAAATAAGATACAAACACATCCCAATCCTAAAATCATCAGTAAGTTATAGTATTGTTTGCCTCTAGGCGCATAATTAATTGAAGGCCTAGTTTATCTGTTAATCCTCGCCCCATGTGGTGTCCCAGTGTGTACACTGATATTAATACACGATGTATTGGTCCACAATTAAATCTCTTATAAAAACATGTATCTCAGGTGACTGTAAAATGGCTGTGTAGATACAACAAATACTACTACAACGGAGACTAAGATAACACATGTTACAATTAATTTGTCTTCCTTGCGTTCTTCTTATACGACAAACACTTCTAAAACAAAAAGCAAAAAGCCGCTACTGCTACTGCTTCGGCTACTCTTACTGCTACTGCTACTGCTACTGCTGCCGCTGCCGCTGCCGCTGCCACTGCCAAGGCCGCTGCCACAACCGCTGCCACTGCCGCTGCCACTGCCGCTGCCGCTGCCACTGCCACTGCCGCTGCCACTGCCGCTGCCAGTGCTGCTGCTGCTGCTACTGATAGTGCTACTGCTACTGCCACTGCTACTGCCACTGCTACTGCCACTGCCACTGCCGCTGCCACTGCCGCTGCTGCTGTTGCTTCTGATAGTGCTACTGCTACTGCTGCTGCTGCTGCTTCTGCTGCTGTTGCTGCTGCTACTGTTACTGCTACTGATACGGCTACTGCTAGTGCTACTTCTACTGCTACTGCTAGTGCTACTGCTGCTGCTGCTGCTGCTGCTACTGCTACTGCTACTGCTACTGATTCTGCTACTGCTACTGCTGCTACTGCTGCTGCTGCTGCTACTGCTACTATTGATAATAATTCTCCTTCTACTTCTCTTTCTAATATTGCTAGCGATGCTTCATAATTTATTTTTAAATGTATCATTTTGTTAAAACAGGAAAGAACTGTTTTATATATTTTCTTAAAGGGATCTTTTCACGCTTTGGTAAATTGACAAAATTGAAAAAAGTTGATTCAGATTCGTAAGTTTTCGTTTTAGTTATGATATTTGTGAGGAAACATTAATACTGAACATTAACCATGCTCTAATATAGCCATTATATGCATCTTTTGACGATTTTAAAACCTAAAAATTATACAGCGTTGCAACGCGAAACGATTGAATAATTTGGAGAGTTCTGTTTTGTCGTTAAATTTTGTGAAACTACGAAGATTGCTTATATAAGGTATAAAATACGTTGAGAATGTGTACTCGGCGGAATAGCTCAGTAGGCATAAGCGTTTATACTACAGGACTCTGCCAGGACTCCAGGGGTCACTGGTTCGAACCCTGCTCCGGGCAATGTACATTTCCTTTTTTTTTTTTTTTCTTGATTTTTTACTGGAGCTTTTATGATCCAATGTTTACATTTATCAATATAAAGCATTTAATGAATAAGTTAAAAAAAAATGCCAAAATCTGTGAAAAGGCCCCTTTAAAGGTGTAAAGAATCTAAACTTTTCTGCGATTAAAGTTTTATTTAACTGGATTAGTATAGGCCACATAACAGACGCTATTGTACTGATTTGTACTAAACAACATTTTGTCATAATCAACAGTTTTAACATGCCGCAGTTTCCTTGGAAGTTGACCTTTGATTGGAGTTATGTATAAAACATTAACAAGGTATTTGTTGACAGTTTGTCCTGTCACGATTATATATTAGTTGAGCCAAACGTGTGATAAAGATCCCTTTTGGGGTGGCGATAAATACTATTTATATTGTTCAACAGTGGGAGACTGAGAAAACATATGTTACAATTAATTTGTCTACTTTGCCTGCTTCTTCTTTATATATTTTTCTTGCTAATCGTTTAAGTTTAGTTTTAGTTAAGTAGGTATATCAATTTACATTTTTTGATAGATATTTATTTGGATAGTAATGGTATGTTTTATTTGACTTGACATCATTGAACCGGTTTATTCATTGATAAGATCGGGATCTCCACAGGTGTTTAATCTCGATTGTTAGGTGGGGAGAAGGGTCCGAATGATAATGTTGTCGTCGGCTTACGAATCACATTTCACAAGTTTTAGACAAATATGCATACGTTATAAACCTAATTTAAGTATTACATAGATAATAACTTATCTTTATTTTGATGAACTACGTTTAAGGTATAAAACTATAATTATCTATGTGTTGTGTGCCGCATACAGGCTCTAGGAGAAGTGCCCCCCCGGAGAACTGCCCCCCCAAAGATTTTTCACTGGGCGGAGAACTGCCCCCTCACTGTTTTTTATAGGGCGGAGAACTGCCCCCCTGCTGATTAATAAGGGGCGGAGAACTGCCCCCCTGTCAGAATTGATGACCCGGAGAAGTGCCCCCTAATTAAAGAAGTTTCGCGGCGATATATAAAGCGAGTATTAAAATGACAATAACGCCAGTAACTTTCTTGCTATTATGTCTGGAAATTGAGTGAAATTTCAAAAATAATATAAAGTTGTACAAGTAATAAAAGTTATAAAACTGCAAAAAAAAATACCTGCCTCGGCATGGACGTCGCCATCTTGATAATCACGTGATTTTCGTCTATGTGAACAAAGAAAAACAAATCACTTTTTGCTAATAAAAAGTTTTCGCGGCTGAATTATTTGATATTTTCCCCTTAATTAAAACAAACAATTAGCATGCAATTTAATCCATCCTTATGCAAGCTGAAAACAATAATTTATTTGTTTGTTTTCGCCAATTACGGATTTGGACGGTTCAATATAATAAACCCGTATGCGGCTTTATTCAATATGCGGCTTTATTCAATATGCGGCTTTATTCAAAGCTAACAAGTTCTTAACAATTAAGGTCGGTCCGGTCTACCAATTAAAAGATCGCGGTGCTTATCGTTAACGGTAACAAGTTCTCTGCCTGCCTTATTAGCTGCTAATTAAAGCAACTGTTACCGATTTTGTTTGTTTGGCATGTCGACATGATCTGCTCAAAATGCAAACTGTTGCCGTAATGTGTGTATTTATGTATGTTATTTTGTATGTCACATGAATTTACTAAACAACATAAATAAATTGATTATGAATTCGACTTCACTTCACTTTTTTCTTCAAGTCAGCTAAATTATTGCCTTTGCTTTGCCTATTAATTTACTTTTTTATACGTAAATTTACGTTTTTTTTTCCATGGGTCAATACTATCTTTATAATGTAAATTAAAGAGATCTTTTCACGCTTTGGTAAATTGACAAAATTGAAAAAAGTTGTTTAAGATTCGTAAGTTTTCGTTTTAGTTATGATATTTGTGAGGAAACAGTTATACTGAACATTAACCATGCTCTAATATAGCCATTATATGCATCTTTTGACGATTTTAAAACCTAAAAAATATAAAGCGTTGCAACGCGAAACGATTGAATAATTTGGAGAGTTCTGTTTTTGTCGTTAAATTTTGTGAAACTACGAAGATTGCTTATATAAGGTATAAAATACGTCAAACATGTGTACTCGGCGGAATAGCTCAGTAGGCTAAAGCGTTTTTACTTCAGGACTCTGGCAGGACTCCAGGGGTCACTGGTTCGAAACCTGCTCCGGGCAATGTTCTTTTCCTTTTTTTAATTTTTTTCTTGATTTTTTACTGGAGCTTTTACGATCCAATGTTTACATTTATCAATATAAAGCATTTAATGAATAAGTTAAAAAAATGCCAAAATCTGTGAAAAGGCCCCTTTAATTCCGATGTAACTTTTTCTCAATAAGTACTGAGTTGCACGTCTATATTTAGTTGCGACACATGGCCAGTATTAACACGCACGCGTTTCCTGTGTGGACCTCGACTATGTTTCGCGCTCTTATTAAAACACGACTTTTACATGGCATTCATGTATAGTGAGTGGTGCAGATGCGTACCAAGGGCCTTAAACAGTATTATCACATGCCTCTAGACAATTTGTGTTATTTAGTTCGATAAATGGTAATATACTTGTACTGAAATTAAATTGTTACCGGATAAAATGTGTACGGCGATAACGTAAAATTACCCTTAAGTATTGTTTTCACTACGTAACTAATAACAAATATGACACCGGGGGGGGGGGGGCAGTTCTCCGCCCCGACAGATTTGATGGGGGGCAGATATCCGCCTACTAAATTCTGACAGGGGGGCAGTTCTCCGCCCCTACCGATTTGATGGGGGGGCACCTCTCCGCCACCTTTAAAATAAGGGGGGCAGTTCTCCGGGGGGGGGGGGCAGTTCTCCGGGGGGGGGGGGGCGCTTCTCCGGATACCCCGCATACATACCATCTTGCTTTTTTAAATTTGATCACAACGGTCCGAAGTCATAAACATTCATTATGCATGGTTGCTAAAGCACAGTGTATACTAACTAACCTATGTTTATTGTTGTTTGCTAGGGTTATTATTATTATGTTTTATTTTATTTTTATTTTTTTTTTGGGGGGGGGGGGGTGGGAGGGCTTTTATAGAAGATTTCAACTAGTCCTTCAATTAACGAAAAAAAAATATTGGTATAGGAAATATAAAAGAGTAATAGACAGCTTCATTCATGCTGTTCTATTATGGTGTTTTAACGCATATAATTATGTATGGTTGATGAAGCACATTGTATGCTACCGATGTTTATTGTTGTTTGATGATGATGTTAAGTTGGTGTTGCTGTTGTTGTTAATGATGATGATGAGGAGCAGGAGGAAGAAGAAGAAGAAGAAGAAGAAGAAGAAGATGATGATGATGATGATGATGGTGGTGGTGGTAGTAGTGACGACGACGACGATGATGATGATTTTGATTATGATAATGAGATTTGAATTAAATTAATGCGCAAAGATTTTTCTTTTTAGCGGCCAAATGCAGATATCTGCGCTCGGCCGCTGTAAGGGTTATGTAATATTTGCAATCTACATAGGAGTCAATAGCAGATACCCAGCACCATATGCTTATGAGAAACAAAAGCAAAATATTGGCAATCGCTGAAATCTCGAATATGACTTACTCATTTTATTAAATGAAAACCGGTAACTATTTTAAACGGTTATTATATTGCAACAACTTAGCGGTGTTTATCCAAAAGACCATTGTTATAATTACAGGGACGTCAATAGGCCAAACTATTCAGGAAATATGATTTGAGTCGTCAAGGATAGATTTTGAGATCAATGTTCGTCCGATGAGATTTAAAGGGAGTTTGAGGCGTAGGGACAGATTCGTTCGAGTACGCGATCATTTGAGAACAAATTATGTTGAAGCTTTATCGGAATTCCGGAAATTTGCGATCGGTACCGATTTTTTCTGGTTCTTTTTTATTGATTCTGATAAGTTAGCGGCCGGCACGGACATGAATATTAACTGACGAAAACCTCTTCGCTACTTTCCGAAAATCTTCGACATGTTGCAAATATCCGTAATATTCCGCATTGTACTCACCAGAAATTGCAACTAGAAAGACTACAATAAATCAGTTAGCTACGGCTCGGGCGGGGATTTACCTTTTATCCCTGTAAGGGACCTAATGCCCCAGACTACCGGCTATTTTTCCCGGAATTCGAACTTGATACACTTGATATCCCTGAATTAAATATTTTTATCCGCACTTTTGATCTCTAGAGTGCTGACTGTTAGTATTGTATTTGACTGGAATGACTGTCGATTATGTGTTTTTAAGATTAAAACAAGCTTACGAAGAACTTTGTGTTTGCTTTTTTGTACGCTTTCTTTTTAAAAATGTATTGTCCGCCACGGACGCAACAATTGACCAAATGTACCAGATTGTGGTCTCTTTAAAGTGCTATGTTTTTACTGCCGTGATATCTTTAACAAACTACACATTATTGATCGTGGACGTTTTGTACTCTTATTGAATTTGTTTCCCCAAAATATGCTCTTCTATTAGTAGATGTTTAGGTGACGATGTTCTAATTATAGATCTTACACGGCCAAGAAACACTAGATAGGTCTTTGCAAAGAGAGCTGTTGGATATCGTGAATGCGTTCAATGTGGCCTGTTTATTTCAGAAAGCTATGTGCAATGTTTTATGGGGATTTCTATCAAATTGCCAATTGCAAAATTTGATTTAATTCATTCGGACCTACAAGCGGGAAACTTCTTCATTAAAGTTCAATGGGCTTTTAAGAAGTTCGTTGAAAGGCCAAATTTGACGTTAAACAGCAACGCCGAAAAAATTGCTACTCAGTCTTATTTATCACTTTTTTTGTAAGATTTACCAGTAGACGTTCTTCAGTGAAATTAAGCAAACACACAGTGCCGACAAATATGGAAGGGTATTTAGGTAAAAATTACATCCTTCTTTGTGACTGTGTCATGATTCTTGATGGTACTTTCAATTAATATGTAGACACCTTTTCATGCTTGATGACACTTACATCTTGCCTGATGTCCAATGTCTATTTACATTCTGCTTAATGGTATCATGCATGTGTACAGATGCAACATTCTTGTTCGTTAATTGCATGCTGCATATGTGTATGTTGGTTTGTGCAGAGAGACTTGTGCAATAGGCGCAGTGCATAATGAAATCAAATATTAATGCGTTTAATAAATTAACGCGATGGTAAGATGTGAGTTTCACCCAAGCACAAAGCAACATACTATCATGCATGATACAATGATGTCAATTGACAGTCATTCCGAAATGCTACGGAGGACTACGGAAATTTACGGCGTATAACGGAAATTTTATGTTATAGGAGAAGTTGCGCACCTTTGTAAGATATTTGCTACTGAACCGAAATTAACCGCGTGTTTGTAGACTTAACTTTTTTTTGGTTAATGACTAACCATATTTTTTGTACAGTAATTTACCTTCAATAACCAAAGAAAGTCTATGGATATATTTCAATATATGCTACTAATGCATGTATGCAGAGCTCCAGATAAGACGCTTAAAGTCGTAAAAAATTGAATTAAATTTAGTAAAAAAGTAGACTTAAATTCTGTGCGTACGGTTACACATTGGAAAAATAAAATAAGAATTCAAAATGTGTGATCATGCGTAAAACTCAATATCAATGCATATAATGTAAACATTTTATCAATGAGTTCCCACTCGTCTAGGCCCTCATTACAATTATGAAATCAACAGCACTTTAACGTTATTATGAATAACAGACCATCTTTACAACAGTCGAAAAGCCGAACGTTTTCCATTATCTGGTCCTTTTATCGCAAAAAGTCTGCTGTAAACCGGCAATTGTCATTAGCTCTTCTTAGACTATAAACCTAAATGCGGATGTGCCAAAAATTATATTTACATGAAAAAAAAGAATTAATAATAGACTTTAAGGCTGGATTATTATAGAGTGTAAACCAAGATTTTGCTGAAAAAGTTATCTGGAACTTTGCATGTATGTTGAGAGGAAATCGATTACATAATTTCAAATTTACTAGAGTACTTTTATATTGCACCACATAAAATGCTTTAAAACTATAATATTGAAGTGCACATATAAACTTTATTATAGATGGGTAGGTATTTCGTGTCAATCTCTTTCACATATGAAAGAGCTGTTGGTCATGCTGCTTTAAGTACATATAGATGCATGACACAATTTAGATTAAGCAAAATAAAACACTAGGTATTTGCCAAGAGTCAAATATATACGAGCAGTAAGAGCGTAATCGTGCACAGCGATACTTACTCTTGTAGAATTGAAACTCTTATTGCTTTCTTTCGAAATAATTTCATGTGTCCGATCTAATATGCAATATGCCCGGTGTTTTTTTTGCGGATTAATGTTCCGTTTTAGATCCATAATTAACGAATGCCTCAATATTTTCAAAAATTAACACCGGAATAATGTTCACCGACATTTTTTCATACAGATTGGATATAAATATTATAGAGCTTAACAAAAAATACATTAAGCCCTGTTCTCCCGGCACACGTGCTGGACACACAGGTGGTTAGCGTGTGGCTATGATAATAATTAGTGAAAACATCTTTTTGAATGATAAATAATCATATTAAAACGAAAAATCAAATTTTCTATAAAAAAAAAATCACTACCGTTTTATATATAACAAGGTATCCAACTCGAAATCATCCGAAAACGGGGTGCATCGTTTTGAGCAGCCATTACTAAATTAATTTTGCAGCGATTTTCATGACCCGGTCTTATTCAACGCAGAAATGAATTTCCTTTTAGGAAATGTATATATATTGTTATATTTCTACACATGCTGGGTCAAATTTTAAGAAATAAAGCTATACATAATTCGCTTGACCCAGTTGTTATCGATCAGACCGTATTTATGAATGAAATCTCCAGTTGTAAGGACACAACTCCGCATTGGAGCAATGAAATCACCCTTGTGTTTAAAATGTCAGTTGGTTGAAATGTATGTAAACAAAGGTTTGAAAATGCGCTGGACAGTTAGTTTTGATGCATAATTCTACGGCAAGCACGGTAAGAATGTTTTTTTTTCATACGTTTTATTGAATTATGGTATCGAGGTTCGTGAACTTTGCAGGGAAAATGCCCATTTCCCCGTGAAGATTTCAGTCATGAATACTGTCTGATCGATCACAGCTGGGTCACGCGAGTTGTGTATCGTGTTATTTTTTAAAAGTTGACCCAGTATTTGTAAAAATATTGCAAGACATATACATTTCCAGAAAGGAAATTTATTTCTGCGTTGAATAAGACCAAGATCGTGAAAATCGCTGCAAAATTGATGAAGTAATGGCTGTTTAAAACGATGCATCCCGTTTTCGGATGATTTCGAGTTGGATACCTTGTTGAATATATATTTAACTTATTTTTTTTAAGAAAAGTTGATTTTTCGTTATAATATGATTACTTATCATTCCAAAATATGTTTTCACTAACTAGTATTATAGCCACACGCTAACCACCTGTAGCTGGACACTTTTAAAAAACACTATACAAATTCAAGTACTTATGCATTTAATTGATTGTAAACAATGACGGTTGAAATCCGTGCGTGGGAATTTTTCTGGTAACCAAGAGTGACGTCAACGTTCATGACAAACCTGTTTATATGACATTTATTTATTGATTTTTTCCAACTTGATTGAAAATTATGTTTTATGATATTTTAATACATGTAGATGAAGTAGTTGTTTTCTCAACGAGGAGTACAATAGTTGTACAGTACTAGACACGAGTACTTGTAACTTTCAGGTTTCTCTGTATACCACAGACATTATATAGTCATAAAATGATAAATATGTGTTTATAGAAATTGTAATAATAGCATGGTAAACAGACTAGAGAAATCTGAAAGTTTCACGCACAGGTCTGTGGCAATGGGGGTTTGGGCTACTTTATAAATATGAGGTCGATATGCAATGCACATCGGTAGATTACGTCTACTGTAATTATTTGGACTAGGGAAGGGCCACAATTCCAACACATCAGCCCCGTTATGTTCTGAATAAAATGCATGTATAATTTCTTGAGTGCCAATTGCATCTTACAAATATCAAAAACATTCACGGCAGTCAATTCATTGTGTAAACTTACTGGTCTTCATGGCAATAATGAACGTATTTAGTTTAATGGAGATTATATAACGAAGGGAACTAATTCAGCTTATTCAGTTTACTAGTCAAAATGATTCGGATGTTTTCGCTTTTTTTTTCCGAAAAGTAATTTATTCAACATACGGAAAATAAACGCGCGCCACCTGATGTCATAATTTAGTAACTTGCATTCTGCTTACTGCCTGTTGCTAACTGCCGTTGTTAATGACGCTTAGTGGCAAAACCGATTATGACTGGTTTCAGGAATAATGAACACACAAACATTGGATAGTCACCAAGCATGTTGAAACAATCATCAAGTATAACCGATAGAGAACAAGCATGTTGGAACTGTCATGAAGCATGTTAGAATAAACATCACGCACAATGTAAATATTATTCATGAATGATGTAATGTTGCAGCAATCATCAAGTATAAACGAATAGACAACAAGCATGTTGGAATTGTCATAAAGCAAATTAGAATAAGCATCGGTCATAATGTAAATATTCACCACGAATGATGTAACTTTTACCTAAATATCCTTCCATAGACATGTGTTGTTACTAAAATAGACATAGAGATTTGAGCATTGGGAGTGACCTAATCATACTGTGCTTTAGCAGTATTACGGAATACCGTTAGTGCCATCGTGGTTACACATTACAATCCAGAGGGCGAGAACGCGAGAACGCGATAGTACGATGGCGACAATGTGACAATACGATGATGACAGGGTGACAATACGATGGCGACAATGCGATAGTACGATGGCGACAATGCGAGAACGCGATAATACGATGACGACAATCAGACAGTGCGATGACGACAGTGCGACAATACGATGGCGACAGTGAGATAGTACGATGGCGACAATACTACAGTTCTATAGTGCGATAATACGATGACGACAGTGCGAAAATACGATGACGACAGTGCGACAATACGATGGCGATAGCCGACAGTGCGATAGTACGATGGTGCCAATGCGATAACGCGATAGTATGATGGCGGCAATTCGAAAATGAGATGGCGACAGTGCGACAATACGATGGCGACAATGCGATAGAACGATGGCGACATTGCGATGATACCACGGCGACAGTACGATATGACTATCGCATTGTCGCCCCCGTACTATCGCACTGCCGCCATTGTATTGTCGCACTGTCACATTGTCGTCATCGTACTAGTGCGTTTTCGCAATCGTACGAACGCATTGTCGCCATCGTATTGTCGCACTGTCGTCATCGTACTTTCGCGTTCTCGCATTCTCGCCCTCTGGATTTTAATGAGTAACCACGGTGGCCCTAACGGTATTTTGTACAGTAAAGTGCGTAAAATCTGGTTTGGAATAACAATTTTTATGCCGAAAACCCGACTTTGTTTTATAAGTAGTAGTCTAAATATACAATGAGTTTTCCGAGCATTAAATAAACATATTAAAATAAAATTCATGTTCGTATCAGTTGAAGTTCTTGTTAATAGTAGAAGCAAAAAACACAATAAAACGCTGATTGGGCTTACTAATTTGAGGCAAGAAAAAACACATCGCGCTATTATATATAACATATAACGCGCATCCGCAAAGTTCGAGCGCCCGTCTCGGTGCCGTCGTTTCCGGTGAAAGTTTCGCACAGGAGCTACCGAGTTAGGATATGAGACCACGAATCATGGCTTGACTTTATATATCAGTCAGCGTAGTACCTGACCAGACTGCGCGGTTGGACAAGCTAGGATGGACCAACTTCGGCCGCATATGACATAAGACCCATTTTCGCATGACGCGGGTCATCTGACCTTTATAATGTGTATATAGCTTTGAATGGAATTTGCACATAGTTTTTGGCATGGACTTATTGTTATGTTAATGTGTTGCACGCTTTCAAAAGCAGAGGGCATATATAAGATCAATTATACTACGGAGTTCATTTTCTGTTGCAAAATGAAATGCAATAAAGATTGTTACTCAGCGGTGTGTACAGTATGACAGCGTTGTCTGTCTGCGATGCATTTATACTGGTTCTAAGCTGGCATACTCACCAATTGGACTCAACCATCTGCTCGAACAAGAAATGATAAGTTCTACTAGCATAAACCTTTAATTGTAACTCATTTTAAAAATATTCATGTTATTTATATTATTCAATTTATTATTCAAAATTATAATTATTATTTCCTTTATTGTTGTTTTTCGCATTAAGAAACTTATTCGGCTTACGAAACTGAAAAATCCCATTGGAAAAAAATCCCATGGGAGAAAAAAATCCCATGGGATTTAAAAATCCCATGGGATTTAAAAATCCCATGGGATTTTTTGTTTTTTTTTAAACACGACTAAACGCATTAAAATATCGTAGTTGTTCATCATTTCATAAAATATGATGTTTCTGAAAGTTTCATGAATAAATCTCTCAAAATAAGAAAAAAATCCCATGGGATTTTTTTCTCCCATTTTAAAATGGGATTTTTTTATTACTAAATATTTTTATATATAATTGGCATAAAACCAATATACAGTCCTTAAATAACGTTAAAATACTTGCAAACGCAAATAAAACACGTTTTTTAAAATGTTCAAAATCCCATGGGATTTTTCTCCCATTTGCAAATTATGGGAGAAAAAAAATCCCATGGGAGAAAAAATCCCATGGGAAAATCGAAAATCCCATGGGAAAATGCAAAAATCCCATGGGAACCCCAACTTTGCTTATAAATTTCATAGTGAAGAAAACGCGTTTTTTGAGTGAAAATAACCAATTATTAATCAACGATAAGACTTTTATCGCATACTATGTCTCAAAGTAACAAATCTTTAAGAAAAAGGGTACTTAAGTTTGCGAAATTTCGGTTTCGCAAAGTTTTTCCGGTGGCCGTTATTAGTAGATTTATTACGCAGGCTCTTTTGAACAGGATGCAGCGTTGTGTCGGGAAGCGTTTTCCTTTTATTTTTTCAGGTGCCCAAGACAGTAAAAAAGCGAACCTTAATGCTGGAGACTCCAATGTTCATCGGATTAAGGATATTCTTTCTGACTATATAGCTGCCAAATGCCTGCCTATCTCTGGTGAGAATATGTAATGGAAATGGTATAGAACAGTTATTACAGTTACACATTTGTTTCGATAAATGATATAATTATTTCATTTCTTGATACCTAATCAGTTAATATTTCACGTCCTAAGCTTCTTATGATTATAATATTTGTCATCAATGTAAAGTTATACTAATTATGTTGATGTGCAACAATTGCGTTTTCGAACTAATTTGCATGGTTATATATTTAACGCGTGGGCTATTTGTACAGATTTTAGAGAATTGTATTTGCAAACTTTTCATTTTAATCCTGAGGCAAAGCATGCATTTTCCTTGTGTATTCATTCATTGTATATTTATGATTTATTTACTGAGACATTCTTTAAGAAAATATAATTGCTAACTCTGTTTTCAAAGGTGCCAACTTTTCTGGTGATTGTCGGGGTTTTCGCCATGCATTGTTAAGAGACCTGCGGGAGATGGATGTTCAACAGCTGTATTTTCATCTAGGCTCCAATGACATTCTTACGAATGAAGCGGTATTTTACCGGTACATAAAGTTTATAAAACAATAATTTTAAAACAGCTTATTTTAATTTAATGTAGTTGTTTCCCATAACTACATATATTTGCAATACTAACATTTTACATGGTTTATTCCTCATGGAAAACTTACAATCATTGTTAAAGTGTGATCTAGTTTCTAATTTATAAATAAAGCATTACACAATATTTATGCCCCCCTTCGAAGAAGAGGGGGTATATTGTTTTGCACATGTCGGTCCGTCAACCAGATGGTTTCCGGATGATAACTCAAGAACGGTTAGGCATAGGATCATGAAATTTTATAGGTACACTGATCATGACTGGTAGATGACCCATATTGATTTTCAAGTCATTAGGTCAAAGGTCGAGGTCACAGTGATTCGAAATAGTGAAATGGTTTCCGGATGATAACTCAATAATGCTTAGGCCTAGGATCATGAAACTTCATAGGTACATTGATCATGACTGGCAAATAACCCCTATTAATTTTCAGGTCACTAGGTCAAAGATCAAGGTCACAGTGACTTAAAATAGTAAAATGATTTCCGGATGATAACTCAAGAATGCTTATGCCTAGGATCTTGAAACTTCATAGATACATAAATCATGACTGGCAAATGACCCCTATTAATTTTTAGGTCACTAGGTCAAAGGTCAAGGTCACAGTTACAAAAAACGTATTCACACAATGGCTGCCACTACAACTTACAGCCCATATGGGGGGGCATGCATGTTTCACAAACAGCCCTTGTTTTTATAATCCATGTTAATTTTACTGTTTTTTATTATTTGCTGTCTACAATTAATTTTACCTGAAATAGCAATAAATGTTTTATTTACGCGCATACTATTAACAATATAATTATACATATTTGTTTATGTAACTATGTTGGTTGGTTAGTCAGTCAGCAAAGAAAAAGAACATATTTGTGTACTTTACTCCACATTTTTTTAACAATTTAATTCAAAATAATATGTTGTCACCATAAAGTGCATATTCTCAGTGACAAAAACTATTTAATTATTGATTGTATTTTTGCATATTATTATTAAGAGAATGATTGTATCGAATACATCAGGTCAGTCCAGACACCGAGGTTGTCTTTTGCGAAGTGTTTTCTCGGTGTGCAGATAACATACAAGGTTGTTGGATACCAGAAGGACGTCTGACTGCCATGCAGAAATGGATTAAAAGAACCAACTCACTACTTCAGGACTACTGTGGTAGGGTTTTGTTTGTTAGATTTCTGGTGTACCAGAAGGTAATTGACTTCTTTAACATGTTTCTATGTTTTTCAGATCATTAAACAAATGTCTGCTTCACCTTTGAAAGCGACACAAAGCAATCTTGTCTGTTTGTATTTTCTTTCCCAAAGCTTTATTGTTCATTACCGGTTCAACCGGAGGGGACTTATGGTTTGCACTCCGTTCGTCTGTCAGTCTGTCTGTCTGTCAGTCAGTCTGTCACACTTTTCTGGATCCTGCGATAACTTTAAAAGTTCTAAATATTTTTTCATGAAACTTAAAACATGGATAGATGGCAATATGGAGATTATGAACGTCATTTCATTTTTTTTCTACGTCAAAAATTCTGGTTGCTATGGCAACAAATATATATATATTGTTATAATATTGTTTTACTGACAATGGTGGAGTTTCACCGGTAGGGGACCATATTGCTTGGCAATCTCTGGTTCAATAAATTATAATCAATTTTTTTTCAACTTAATGATGTAATGATTTGCTAAAATGCTAAACAATATGAGTTTATTGAATTTAATCAAATGCTTGCATGTATATTCAATCATAGACAAGGAACATGTTCATCCGGGATGGCCTTTATCTTAATGCCAGTGGTGCTCGTGGCTGTTTAGAGACGGTCCTCGACGACATGCAGCCAGTGCCTGATGTCCAACAGATTGAAGCTGAGCCTGTTGTTCTTGATTATGTCTGGCCTCCAGTTTCCACTCCAGCCATGGTGTCTGATGCCAATACGAAATCATACGCAGATGTTGTTCGAATGGTATACTTATTTATATGAAAACAAGTTATAATAAAAATGTTGTTTTATGAAAGTGTTTATGCCACGTTTGTCACTTACCATGTATTGACAGCATTGTGGTCATGTGTTGATAGCATTGTGGCTTTTATGAAAAATGTACTTCAACACACTTGTTAATCAAATTTCTTTCTTCTCAACTCATTATAATATTAAATGCATTTTGTTGATTATTCAAGTCATTTAGTATTTTAGAGCATTCTTTCAGCTTGAAGGTTTATCACTAGCCCTCCCCCCCTCCCATGTGGTAGGTATTAAGCACGTCTCTTGCTTCGCAATCTGCAAGTTTGTAAAGTCAATATTTCACGAACAGTGGAAGTACTTTGCTGATATTTCCACAGCTGAATGGCGATTAAGGTGATAGAGATTGGTAAAAAGAAGATTTAGCTGTAACTGATTATGTCATAATTATGTTTTTACAAGTTTTGAGAATATATAGCATGGCCTTTGCATGGAGGCATTTAATCTTTAACTGACCATTGGATTTGTCCATGTCCGGATAAATTCCGTGGTGGGAATTAATGTCTGGTTGTCATCTAGTTTGTATTTAAACAAATAATTTCAGGCTCCTGCTGCAACTACTGTCATCAAGCCATTTCAAAAGACTTCACTACATCCCAAGATTACGAAGAAGGTATTAGCAATTATACCATTGTCATTGTTAGTCTTTTTCATGGCTTTTTTACAGAATGAAAAAAAACATAAACAATGTGAAGTTAAAAAAAGAAAAGAAGCATTAAACTTATATTATAAGTTTTAATTCTTTTGTGTTTATGTTGGTTTGTATTGTGCTGTATTGTGCTGTTTTGTACTGTTTGGGCAATCGGTCACTTGCCTTAAATAAAGGACCAACTAATTGTTTTTAATGAAAATTCAATACTGCTCCAGCAGCTGGAGTTTCACTTCTTTATATTTAATTTAAGTTAAACTGTTTTATTTTTTTTATAATTCTGTCATTTCATAAAGAATGTGTCTTTTGCAGATAGTGGTTGTCTGCAAGGAACGGAGACGTCAACTAAGACCATTTTTAGGCCGGAAGGAGGTAAGCAGTTTACGGAGACTAATGTTAAACTTCTCAATATGACAGTTTTCATATAAGCCATCTTTTATTCAAGCCTTCTTTTGAATGTTATATGGAATTATCTAAAAGTCCCCTATTGATTTCACCGAAGTAGACTATATGTTAAACTCTCCATTTGCCCTGTGGTTTCATTCTGAACACTTTTGGATCCTGCAATAAATCAACAAGTATGTAAGCCAGCTTCATTCAAACTTGGTTGTGGACCGCGGGCCACATCATAAATGTGTTCTTTATTTGCAGTACTTGTAAAACTTTATTATAATGTTTTGTTTAACATGATTTAATCAAATGAAGAATGATGGTATAATACTGCTTTTATGTTTGTTTTACACAAGTTGGTGGTTGTGCTTTGAAGTAGGCTACAAAATACTTTTTGAACACATGTATTGCAACTTTGAATATCAGCTACTCTGTGACAGTTTCAGTTATAGATGCCTTTGTCAATTATATTGCCAGCAGCAATATAAACATGTTTTTTTCCATTTTCAGATAAAAGTGGATCAGACACCTCTAGTGAACCACTGCACACTGCAAATGATCATAAAACAATGTAATTAATTAGTTTAGAGATTCAGTTTTTAGCTCACCTGAGCTTCACACTGGGTGTCATTTATAATTTATGCTTGGATTTAAATTGAGCTTGTCTCCTATATAAATCAGAATTTCCTTCAGTAAAGTGAATATTAATTTTAAATGAAAATGTAGTGGATAAGGTGTACGCCTAGCAATAGGGAGTTTGTAGGTTCGATCCCTACTTGGGGAGCGTCTCATTATCTCCGCAATAGACACCAAGTACTGGTTCTTCCCAGGAAACGGACTCGAAAGTGTCTCAATAAGCCAAAGGCTTACGATGCAATCGAGGTAAAATCCTTTGGTTTAAAGAAAACAAAACAAACCCTCAGGCATATTTGCATATTTACTTATTATTCTTTTTGAAGATAACTTACAGCCACTAGGTGTCTAAATTGAATGCCAGTATATTCTCTTTATCATTGAATGTTTTTTACATGTACTGTACATGTTTAGCACATAGGCTATACTAACATTTTCTGGCACGTATTAATTATTTATATATGTACAATTAAGTTTGTCTGTTTTTTCCCTAGCCATGATACCAAGCTGCAAATAGTAAATGAGAGAGCAGATGGCGGGAGTTCCTCTTCTGGAGATGTTATTAGTAAGTATCACTATTCAGTTTTTTGTTTTGTTTTTGTTATCTGAACTGTTTAAAAGAAAATAGGACTGTTTATACTGGCATCAATTAAAGTAAATAATTGTTGTTCTTATCAATGTTTTAAAAAATTATCATGTCTCCCCCATTCTTGGGAGACAAATCGGTTTTGCCTTAGCTGTCTGTCCGTTTGTCTGTCTGTCCACCTTTTTTGGGGCGGACAAAATCTCATATTCTACTTGTCTGATT
The DNA here is from genome assembly GCF_020536995.1 of Dreissena polymorpha. Lineage (NCBI taxonomy): Eukaryota > Metazoa > Mollusca > Bivalvia > Myida > Dreissenidae > Dreissena > Dreissena polymorpha. The sequence goes on from NC_068362.1 coordinate 29,906,958, forward strand.
TTGATGAAATTTTACAGGAATGATAAGTACTTAATCTAGTTGTGCGAAACCTCAACAAAAAATCCTGCATATTATACCCCCACAAACGAAGTTTAAGAGGTATATAGGAGTGAACTTGTCGGTCGGTCCGTATTAAGTGTCCGCTTTCTAATTCAAGTAGATTTCATCCAATCTTCACACAATTTGGTCAGAAGATTTATCCACATGATCTCTAGTTTTTCAAGGGAGTTATGCCCCTTTAGAATTCAGAATGATACATTTTTTTCCTAACGTAATCTCCTGAACTCTTTTCTGATTTTGATAAAATTTTACAGGAATGATGACTATTTTGCGTAGTTGTGCAAAACATAAAAAATTTCAGACTTTCTTATTTATCCTCAGAATTGTGCCTTTTTGTCCATATAAATTCTTCTATACTGATGGTCTTATTCGGTTAAATTTTATAGGTATGATGAGTATCTAACATAGTTGTGGTGAATGTCAAAAAAAATTTGATCTGCTTATTACTGGGGAGTTACGTCCCTTTGAATTTTCGGTGATCATTTCTTTTCCGGATAAAATCTCATTGGTAAATGCCAAATAGTTCACTTAAGTTCGTTTTCAACTAAGGTCCTTACACCTAGTTAATCTGAGACTTTAATACAATGCTGGCCATTTTGTTCATGAAGAGCTATGTGGGAAAGACATATCATTTCTCCAAAAAAACATGTCTAGTTATTATATAAAAATTCTTTTATACTTTGGTCATAATTTAAATTAGCAAAGTTCTTGCATATTTAAATCCTAGTAACTGGCAGCTTAATTTATACCATTTTTGTAAAGTTTCCTTGGACCATTATATAATTTTGGTTTAAACATTTAAACAAAAACCCTGTGGCCTAGGGATAAAGTGATATAGATAATTGATCTTCATTTCAAATAAGAGATGATGTTCTATAGATAATTGATCTTCATTTAAAATAAGAGATGATGTCCTAAATGCCTTAATTTCTTCCATTGCATTTCAGGTGACATTGAGCCACTGGTAGTTCAAACTGCACCTTCTAAAATGGTATGGTGCAAGTCTAATGTTCTGTTGCTCATCTCTGAGCATCAGCGTAGGGAGGAGGACTTTCGAAAACAATCTGTGAAGAAAAAGATGTTATGGTTAAAGATAGCTTCGGAGTTCAACAAGGCATCCGATGGACATTTTTCTGGAGCTCAGTTTGAGCAAAAATGGAAAAACATAACTTAAGTGTTTAGAGACACTATGGATCATAACTCAAAATCGGGCAATGAAAGAAAAGAGTGTCCTTTCTTTCAAGAGCTGCAAAAGACATACGGATATATTGGGAGCTCAGTGGCGTCATTCAAGGAGTCATCAGTAGAAACTGAAGATGATTCAAGCTCACAAACAGACGGTTTGCACACTCCAAATTCGTCATCAAAAAGGATGAAGAAGAACCGCAAAGATGCAGTTATAGAGATGCTTAATGAAATGCGTGAAGACATGAAGGAGGAAAATAAACAGTTAATGGAAGTTTTGGCGAAACAACATGAAGACCGTATGGCAAATGGAAAAAACAAACTTGATCGTTTTGAAAAATTTGTCAATGCCTTTTCTAAATCTAATGATGTGACAAAGTAAGATTGTAAAAAACTACATGTAGGTTGTTGTATATCTTAAAGCCCCAAACATTGAAATGAAATACATGTCAATCAATACATGTAGATGCAATTTGAAAGTGTGCAAAATTGTCATTAAATCTATAGCCTAGTTAGCAAGTAAATTATTAAAAAAATAAACCGAAAGTAAGATTTCTATACATATATGCCCATTTCGACAAACGCGATTATTTTTAAGTTTTAAAGTGCAAAAAAGACGGATTTCTACCTTGAAACCAACATATATATTGTAATTGGCATAGATAAAATTGAATATATATCCTAGTTAGCAAGTAATTTATTATTTTTCAAATGGTACAGTTTTTAAAAACGAAAGAAGGATTTCTAGACGTTTACGTCCATTTCGAAAAACATGATTATTTTTAAGTTGTAAATATGTGAACAGATCTTATTTGGGGAAGTGCAGTGAAGTATTCTAGCTAGTGTCAGTTCTAGTCAGTTATTATTTAACAACATTGCCATCACATTTTTTGGTTTGTTGTTTATATGTACGTCCAAATATATCTTGTAAAGGCCAATACTTATAAAAGTTGGATTGTATGATTTTATAATTACTTTGCACTAATGTTGACACTCATAAGACAGGATTGTTGCTCACAATAGATGCATCCATACCTCAAAGGGTGTTGTAACACTTTACGTAAACTGATAGAATTCACAGTTTTAGAAGTTTAATATAGAAGTGCATTTTTTGCGGAGGATGATTTGTAAAACAACAAATTAGAAAATTGCAATACTACTTGATTTTGATAAGAATATATTTTATTATTTTCATTTGGAACTGTATATCAATTGCAGACAGTAAACATGATATTATTGTTCTTGCTTTGTGGCACCAGTATTGAATGTTTCTGCTGGTTTTTCTTTTTGACAACAATTATTGATTTTTTTAAGTTTCATATGTAAATTATATTTCTTGGGAGGAGGAATTGTACAATCAAAAGAGTACAAAAGATATTTGTGATAGAATATTATTTTGAAATTTATAATTTAATACCTGTGTAATTTTATGTACCATTTACTCAGTATGTCCCTGTATTACAGTCACTGCCTTTTCTATGCAAGAACAATCAATACAACTAATAATTTTAACAATTAATGTAACTAAAGACTTTTTAGCTTTTGTCCGTCGTGCGTTGTCCGCTGTGCGTTGTCCATTTTGCGGCGTCAACATTTGCCTTGTTAACTATCTAGAGGCCACATTAATTGTCCAATCGTCATGAAATTTGGTTAGAAGATTGGTCTTAATGATATCTTGGATGAGTTCAAAAATGGTTACGTTTACTTGAAAAACATGGCTGCAAAGGGGCGGGGCATTTTTTCCTTATATGGCTTTAGTAAGACCTTGTTAACACTCTAGAGGCCACATTTATTGTCTGATCTTAATGAAACTTAATCAGAAGTTTCATCCCAATAATATCTTGGACGAGTTTGAAAATGATGCCGGTTGGTAGAAAAACATGGCCGCCAGGGGGCGGGGCATTTTTCTGTATATGGCTATAGTAAAACCTTGTTAACACTCTAGAGGCCACATTTATTTTCCGATCTTCGTGAAACTTGCACAGAAGATTTGTCCCAATAATATCTTGTTAACTCAGGTGAGCGACTTTGGGCCTTTCAGGCCCTCTTGTTTCATAAGTACAACCATTATACCCTTTGTTAAATGAGGAAATTGATTAAATGTCTTAAAGTGAAAATTGATTAACTTATTTAATTGAACAACCTTTGTGTGTTGGGCATACCACTGATAGCAACCGTATGTTGACCATTGTTACTGTTTAAAAGGTAACGAATGTTTTGTTTTAAGAAATGCTGAAATGCTGTACTTTTTGTTAAGGCAGACTATTCAAATAATAGCGAGAACTATTCAAGTTGTTGGGCATACCACTGATAGCAACCACATGTTGACCATTGTTACTATTTAAAAGGTATCAACAGTTTTGTTTTAAGAAATGCTTTACTTTTTGTTAAGGCAGACTATTCGAATAATAGCGAGAACTGTTTCGGTTGTTGGGCATAACACTGATAGCAACCATATGTTGCCAATTGTTACGGTTTTAAAGGTAACCACTGTTTTGTTTTAAGAAATGCTGTACTTTTTGTTAAGTCAGACCATTCGAATAATAGCGAGAACTATTCAGGTTGTTGGGCATACCACTGATAGCAACCATGTGTTGACCATTGTTACTGTTTAAAAGGTAACCACTGTTTTGTTTTAAGAAATGCTGTACTTTTTGTTAAGTCAGACTATTCGAATAATAGCGAGAACTATTCAGGTTATTTGGCATACCACTGATAGCAACCATATGTTGACCATTGTTACTGTTAAAAAGGTAACCACTGTTTTGTTTTAAGAAATGTTGTACTTTTTGTTAAGGCAGACTATTTGAATAATAGCGAGAAATATTCCGGTTAACCTGTCATCCACATGTGTGTTTTCATTGACTTCAGCGTCTGATCTTTAGTTAAGTTTTTGTAAATAAGACAAAGATACCGTAAACAAATTTGGTACACCTGTTTGGCATCAATATCTAATTGCATGTACATTACAATGTCATAAACCACTAATGCTATTATATGGAAACTTCTTTAAATTGTAAAGCATCAATATCTCAGTAAACTTACTGGTAACTCTGAATCGCATTGTGACCGAATATCTTCTATTTTTATTATTTTTAATTATAAGCTATTGTCTTTGTTTTTCATTTGTTTAGCACGTTTATTAAGTCTTTGTTGTTTTTATTAACATGTTTGCTTTAGTACAGATAGTACTCGACAAAGAAAGTAAATGACAAAAAAGATATGAAGGATGACCGTATTTTGTTTGTCTGTTTTTCATCTGATTTCAACCTTGCAATAACCTAAGATTTTATAGTGATGTTATGAACTATTTTATATATGTAAATGCTCACCAATTGGAGATTATGTAAATAAGTGATTGCCTGATGTCCATAGTCCATCCTTTTTCAACAAACCAACATTTTCCCAGCAAAAATAAAAACATATTCTTTATTTGAGTATTTTCTATTTGTTTAAAAAAACAACACAGAATCAGTATCTTGACTGTCTTTTCTTGGTAAATTTGTGACCATTAATGCTTCTAAAGCAAGAGAGTTCATAAAATTGGAAGCAATTGAAATATTGATTTGTTGTCATTGTTTATATTTTACTCTTTAATAAAAATTATATCTTCATATCTGATTTTTTATTTGTTACCTTGTCTTCTACCAGAGTATATTGTGGAAATTATTTTACCTGCATTATTTTCGTAATCAGTAGAACTGAGTTGATATGTATGCCCCCTTCGAAGAAGAGGGGGTATATTGTTTATTGTTGTGCAGATGTTGGTTGGTCGCGTCGGTCGGTAGACCACTTCATTTCCGCTCAATAACAAAAGAACGTTTTAACCTAGGATGGTCAAACTTCATAGTAAGATTGCCTGTGGTGAGTAGATGAACCCTATTGTTTTGGGGTCAGTAGGTCAAGGTTACTGTGACCTCATGAAAATTGGTCCCCGCTCAATAACTGAAGAACAGTTTAACCTAGGATGGTCAAACTTCGTAAGATAATTGCCTGTGGCTAGTAGATGAATCCTATTGTTTTGGGAGTCAGTAGGTCAAAGGTCAAGGTCATTGACCTCATCATGAAAAATGGTTTCCGCTCAATAACTGAAGAATGGTTTAACCTAATATAAACAAACTAAGTATGATGATTGCATCTGGTGAGAGTAGATGAACCCTATTGATTTAGGGTTCAGTATATCAAAGGTCAAGGTCACTGTGACCTTATGAGAGATGGTTTTCGCTCAAAAAATGAAGAACGGTTCAACCTGTGGTAGTAAAATGTTATAGGATGATTGCCTGTGGTGAATAGATAAACCTAATTGATGTGGGGGTCCGAAGGTCAAAGGTCATTGTGACTTAAAATGAAAGACAGTGTCTTTTTAATAACTTTAGAATGTTGCATTCTAGTTAAACTTCATAGGATTATCAACTGAGGATGACTCATATGGCTTTGGGAGTCATTAGGTCCAAGGTCAATGTCATATTTATGACAGGTCACCGAGGGGAGCATGCGTGTTTTACAAACAACCCTTGTTTATACTGGAGTGCTATTGCAGGGATACTTTTGGTTAAACCTAGTACTCAAATGATCTCCGTTATGTGATTTCCAACAGTAGGGTCAAAATATCACATTTTATACTAAAGGTGTTACTTTATCATTTCAGAAATTTTGAACAATGTATTATGTCTAAATGACAGCTACCTCAGCCCCTTTTTACGAATAGAATCATTCATAAAAACAATAAAAAAGTAATTATTATGTAAACGTTGGAAATCGCATAGCAGAGCTCAAATATACATGTGCAACTAACGAGTATTGGAACATATTTAAAAGTCCACCTTAATACAATTACAAATTTAATGTTTTCTTACAAACAACAGTTGCACTGGAAAGAGAATGTATTAAGATTCTATTGGAAACACAGTGCAGCAAGTTTATTAAAATACATGTGAACAAACTCATCTGAAAATTTGTCTCAATTTAACTTCGTTCACATACAAACTGTAAATTTCTGTTGCATTACAGTATCTGATTATTGTCGTTGCATAGCGAAAGAGTAAAGACTGGACATTGTAAAATTAGAATGTGACACAACACACATATATGGCTTTCATTTCAGAGTGCTGGCAATAGCATGCCTTTTAACTTCTGCGCTGCTACAAATAGGCATCAGGTTTTCATACTGGTTATTTGTAGAAGCTTCACTCAACCCTTCAGAAATATAATATAATAAGTCTTCATTACATATCACACATAGCTGATGTAGGGCGCAACAACTAAGCGCAATAGTACTATGCAGGTGATGTCTTTCAAGTCGACGAATTGCAGTCTTCGAAAGCGCGCCTTCAGTGCGCCAAACGACCACTCAATGCTCATTCTTGTGGAACTGTGTATATAGTTATACTTCCTTTGAGTTTTATTAAGGTTGCCAGTATCTTTATACGGAACCATTATCCACTGTTGCAGTGCATATGCTGAATCTCCTAGGAGATGTGTGTTCCCTGGGAAAACTATGGGATTGTCAGTCTGAATCTTATCCATAAGTGTTGAGTTCTTAAAAATCATTGAGTCGTGGACAGAACCCGGCCAGCCGCAAAATACATCGGTGAATTTCAGACTGCTGTCACAAACAGCTTGCAAAACAATTGAAGGAAACTGTAGTATTGATATAATTTTCTGGAAATTCTGAAGGTGTGCGGACAGGCACGTGGCTGCCATCAATGGCCCCTACCACCCCGGGAAATCCAGACAGTTGTTGAAATCCGTCTAACGTCTCCTTGATTCTTTTACCTGTTGGCCACTTAACGAAGCTGGGCAAACTCTCTGTGCAAATAATTTCAGACAAACAATGGACAATATCATATACACTAGTTTCGCACACACCAAAGATGTCTGCAAGTCGCTGAAAGGTACTTTGAGTGGAGAGGTATTTGATAAACAATAGTAGTTTTTTCTCTACAGTTATCTTTTGTACACAATTAGGTTTGTTCAGATAAGGTGTCATTACATCTAACAGTTTTTCAAACGTATCTCTGTTCATGTGAAATCGGTCTTTTAAGTCGTCAAGGCTGTACTGACGGTATACAGTCTTAACATAACCAACAATTCTACTTTTTTCATGATGATGTGTATAAAATGATGCCACACCTCTGATCTGGGTATATGCAAGATGTCTAGAAGACAAAATAACATGATAACTGTCTAATATTTAGTCATTTTCAAACTCCTCACGCAAAGCAACTACAAACTCCGCCATATTGGTAAAAACCTGTAGAAAAACCATGCATTTGTTTGTCAAGTTCAAAACCGTTGAAACTAATTTTGGTTTTGAGAAAGTTAGAAAACAAACCAAAACCGTATTCCGAAACCGGTTTAATCTCAACAAACGCGCCCATAGACTTATAACGCTTTCAGATTTTGATTAGTTTATAGTAAAAGAATGGCGGCGTTCATCTACCTCGTTGTGTCGGCGAAAGATGTGAATAGAAATACAATTTTTCCGCCCGTTGCAATAAATCATCTCATTGCTGATGATGCCCATGCTTTGTTCCTCGCAGCAGCAACTGCATCTTCCTGATCTAACGCAAGTTCGTGGATATAACAAATAGAACAGTTTTATCAGTAATTATATTTTTATTTTGATAAAATTAATATAATTAAGCATAAATTAAATCCTCACCAGTGTGAATAATAACAAAGAATCAAATTAAATTGTAATCTTGTCTTCCAAATTCAAGTTAAAAAACATCATCCATCAGTATTATCTGCCATTTTGAATTCATGTAAGTTCGTGGATGACACATGCGACGTCATTACTCCAGAACAGCTGATTAGGCCAAATGTAGAAATGTGTGCTTTCTAAACATTTCTTAATACATTATATAAAGAAGTGAATGAATGAAAACAATAAAAAAAAATACATGTTACTGAACATTGAACATTTATAAAGAACATTATTGTATGAAATATTTAATGTTTCAATGGAGTTGGTTTGGCCTGTAAATTAACACAGGTAGTTAGCGTGTGGCTATGATATGAATGAAATCTCAAGTTGTAAAGACACACCTCCGCATTGGACCAATGAAATCACTCGTATGTTTAAAATGTCAGTTAGTTGAAATGTATGTAAACAAAGGTTTCAAACGGCGCTGGACAGTTAGTCTTGATGAATAATGTAACGACAAGAACGGTAATAATGTTTTTTCATACGTTTTATTGAATTATGGTATCGAGCTACACGAACTTTGTAGGATAGTTGCCCTTTACTCCGTGAAGATTTCAGTCTTAAAGACTTCATGATCATTGTCAACTGGGCCATGCGAGTTGTGTATCGTGTTATTTCTTAAAAGTTGACCCAGCATTTGTAAAAGTATTGCAAGACATAAACATTTCATTTCCAGAAAGGAAATTCATTTCTGCGTTGAATAAGACCGAGATCGTAAAAATCGCAGCACAATTGATGAAGATATGGCTGTTCAAAGCGATGCACCCCGTTTTGGGGTGATTTTGAGTTGCATACCTTGTTATATATATATATATTTGATAATGAAATTGTTATTTTCAGAAAAGTTAATTTTTCGTTATAACTAAGTTTTTACTAATTAATATCATAGCCACACGCTAACCACCTGTGTAAGGAATCAGGTACCGTAAAACACTTCTTATTTTACGTTGCCTAAAAAGCATTTAAAAATCGAGTACGAGGCTGTGTACATACAGTGTCAATAGAACGCTGTATATAAACAAAGTGAGCAAAATAGGTTTTATGTATTTTGTTACGGATTTTTATGGCAAAGGAAATTTGTGCATTATGAAAATGGAGGTAAAATACACTTATGGCCATTATTCAATGTGTTTGCCTGTTTAGAACGCATTTCATTCAAATATTTTGTTCTCAGTTGTAAAAAGATAGTTTGCAATACACAATTCCGGTTTTCGTCTCCAGGATGTCAAAATCTAGCGCGTGTAGTTATTCCAAACTGGCAATCCACGAACTTACGCTATCCACGAACTTAGACTATGCAACGATAATGGCTCTTGATTAAAGCTTCTCAAAGTTTTGTTTGGAAAAAATAGTGGAAATAAAAGCAGAATTTTTTTTCTGTTTAATGAATTTTACAAGCACATCAGGTCGGTAAAAATGGGAATTTTTGTAAACTTTATAAAATACACTAGATTTTTGCTGTTGAAATAGTGAGAATTATTATGACTGTCAATTTTGTGAAATAGGTCCATAACATTTCACCTTTTTGCAGGAGGCATCTTGCAGAACATCAAGACATGCCAGTCGTATATCTGTGGAGATCAGTTAGAAGATGCACCTGGCCTGTAAGTTCGGAGATTACTAAGCCAAGTGTCGACTTTACCTTCCGCCAGTATGCATTAACTGTGGAACTCCTGACAGTTTGTTAGATGACAACGATGCATATGTTGCAAATTTGTATTGAAAATATTCCATAGTCAGACCAATGTGAGTGTCTTGTCGACATTCTGAAAAGGGGCGCCAAGAAGTTTGTTAAAAAGCAAAAAGTCAAATTAACTCATACCTGCTTTGTTTTGGTTTGAAAATGACACCAAAGCAAAATTATGTTCATATGATGTATTAGTGTTGACATGTTGTGATTAAAAATGGAGAATCATGGATTGGATTAAACAGCAAATGCTTTAACTTTAAAAATATAAGTGTTTAGTCTTTACCAGTTTTCTTCTATTTCTACAGATTTTATTTGTTTTGCCATAAGATTTAAGCTGATTCTAGTCATTCTTGATTGCGTGTTTCTTGGAAAAAAAAGTATGTCGTTTTTATCCCTCGCCATAGGCGGAGGGATATTGTTTTGGCGTTCACCGTCTGTCCGTCTTTCCGGCCTGCACTTTTGTGTCTGGAGCCATATCTTGGAAGTTCTTCGTGGATTTCATTGAAACTTGGTATGAGTATATATATATATATATATATATATATATAAATATATATATATTTTGCCCAAATACAACTATGGTTTCATGTTTGTAAATAAGTGTCTATGTATGTAACATTGTCCATTCTGTGTATGTAAAAATTGTTCCCACGTCGAGATGTGTTGTGGTGTAAGTGCGAGATATATAACTGTGAATGAACCATCCTTTTCTGGGGGATGGGGATTTCATAGTGTGTATGTCTCGTTCTGCACCGTAGCTAGGCGCACACGCCGAAGTCACAAATGGGAATATGTATGTCTGTTTGTATGTCTGTGTATCTGGTTGTTCATACACCTTTCTCCCTATATATAAATTATCGACTGTGAACGAGTATCTATTAATAGATCCCAGAAATAGGAAATGACGTTGTTGTGAAATATAATTATCTCCCTGTTAATACACAAATATATTCATGATTTCACTGTATCTTCTTGATCCAACGGATTTCCGCGGTGTCTCTAACATAGTGTGAGGGTAGTTTAGAATCCTTATCGGATCTTGCCCTAATACAACTATGGTTTCATGTTTGTAAATAAGTGTCTATGTATGTAACATTGTCCATTCTGTGTATGTAAAAATTGTTCCCACGTCGAGATGTGTTGCGGTGTAAGTGCGAGATATATACTGTGAATGAACCATCCTTTTTTTGGGGATGGGGATTTCATAGTGTCTCGTTCTGCACCGTAGCTAGGCGCACACGCCGAAGTCTCAAATGGGAATATGTATGTCTGTTTGTATGTCTGTGTATCTGGTTGTTCATACACCTTTCTCCCTATATATATTATATATATAACAAAGTCTCTATTAACCTTGTTGTATTTAAACAAAAGCGCTGTATTTATTTTTTGCCGAAGCTTTCGACCTCACGGTCTTCATCAGCGGCCATTTTTTATTTTCAGATGTTTTATTATGAACGGAAATGACGTCGTGCATTTCCGGCGTCAACATTGTTTACGCGCCCTTTTATTAACGTTTATTCTTGCACGTTGATGCCGTATGGTCGGTATGTCCTTAGTTTTGACTTCCACAATTGCTCCATGGTTTTGCGGTACTCGTCCGACCCGCTGAGTTTTTCGAGTCCCATTATTTGGAAATCATCCATGGAATGTCCGTCGGTGTAGAAATGTTCAGCTACCGGGTCACTGTGCTGTGTGCGAATACGCGACAGATTCAACAGATGTCGCTGGTAGTGCATAGAACATCACTCCACTTAATGTCGGAGGGTATTGCTGTTTGTGACCGGATTTTGCGTGAGGTTATCAACTTGAAAAACGAATATTCAAATAAGATGTCTTCCTCAATTACTAAACATAAATTCGAAAAGCTACAGAAAGAAATGTAACAATTTTCACTTGAAACACAAATTAAACTTTTAAGAACAAAGAAAAAGAAATTGAGCGTCCTTAAAAAAGACAACACACATTCTAAAAACAGTTTAATACTTGAAGATAAGAATGTCGCTGTTGACAAACCGGAAGTGCAGTGTAACCACACCGGAAAAGGTTTAATGACTGCAGAAAGCTTCCATGTCGGCACAGAGGAACCGGAAGTGGCATCTATTGGTTCAGAAAGACTATCCATGCCTACAAAAAACATGCATGTGTTGTTAGACAAGCCGAAAGTGCAACGCCGCTATACAGCAAACGGTTCAACGTCTAAAAATTGTGTTATCGTCACTGAGGGACCTTCGGTCCAACCGGATGTAGTGACTAACCTGTCTAAGAAGCAACTTACTGCCTCACAAATAAGAGTTCTATCTAAGGGATTGAAATTTGTTCCAACAAGAAGAGTCGTTGACAAAGGCAAGTTGTTGACGGACCTCACTGCATGGGAACGTCGCATGCGTCTCAGAGAATATTTCTACGCTGAAGAGAGAGACGGACATCCTAATCAAGAGAAACCGTACAGGAAGAAGACGCCGTCAACATGGTCTCGAAAAGCAGGCCGCGATAAATGGTTGGATGCGTATATCAAGGCTGTAAAGGATGACATCATCAAGGGTCTCAAACGAATGTTTAGGCTCAATATGAGTAAATCTGAAGAATACGCTCTGAAAGAACTTCTTAACGACGATGAAATTGTCATTGGGCCTGCTGATAAAGGTTCTGGTATAGTCGTAATGGATAGCACAGATTACATACACAAATTAAAAGTTGAAATTTCCGATAGCGACACATATGCGGAAGTTACCGACGACAAAACAAAATCAGTGCAAAACAAGGTAAAAAAAGGTGGTAGACAACCTGTAAAAAAGAGGTTCCATAGACAGTGATCTCCGACAATACAGGACAGGGAACGATGGCACTTCCGGTAAGCTTCAAGGGAACCCGAAGTTACATAAGCCAGGAATGCCGTTACGAACCATTGTGAATGGTAGAAGCCACCCGACAGAGAAAATGGCGGAAATTGTTGAGGACCAGTTGCGAAGCCATGTGACGTCACTTCCGTTGTTTGTAAGAGACACTATGGACTTCTTAAAAAAATACAAAAATTAAAACAACCTCTCCCGGAAGGTACGCTAATATTCTGTTTAGATGTGAAGGCCCTGTATCCAAGTGTCCCGAGAGATGAGGCCCGTGCTGCTGCTATAGACGCTTTAAACAGGCGAACGGACCCGGAAATTCCTACAGAGGACGTCATCGTGATGATGGACACTGTGATGGAAAACAACACCTTCTCATTCAACGACGAACACTTTATACAGACAGAAGGGACGGCTATTGGCTCTCGCTTCGGGCTGAACTATGCATCAACCTACATGGGTGCTTGGAAAGAGGAACTGTTCCGGCGGTCAGAAAAGCAACCACTCGCATACTTCCGGTTTGTGGATGATGTGTGGGGCTTATGGACGCATGGTATCGAGGCACTTAAAACTTTCCACACACAAGGAAATGGAATCAACCCTCGCATTAAACTCGAGCTCCGCTATTCTTCAGAAAAACTAGAGTTCCTGGACACTGTGACATCAATACGGAACAGGCAAATGTGGTGGTTATCTTTCCTAGCAGACGCTCTATATAACATTTGTCGTCTGCTGCAACAGGCAGTGGTTGTCTTTCCATACCTTACCTAATGCTTCTAAGCACATACTGATTTGCAAAATATGGTCTGTCACATTAGTTAGTTAAACCGTGTTTTAGTTATCATAAATAGCAAAATACGAAAGTGATGTGATCGTTTCTTGATATTCAGAAATTATTATACCGGTAAATTATAGTGATGGTAAATTCGGATAGGGTGAATTTCAGATACACGTATATTGTGTCTGTAGTAATGAACTAAAACAGTGTATTGATCCCATGGCAGTGTATTGATCCCATGGCGTCTCTTTTCGTTTCAAAGTTATTTGCGTTACTACACTAATTGCTGTGAAGTTTAATATATTCTAAGCCAGGGTTCCGATGTTTGAAAGTGTCCAATTATAAACAAGTGGCGTTACCATCTTGATGCTTGAATCAAGACAAAACAAGGAAAATATGCAACATTAATGCAACATAAATTAATTCACACACACACACTCACCGGTAACTTATTTTTTAGTCTAGGCTACCCAGATTTGAAACTGACTGTGATACTGTCAATCCAATTAAATATTCTGACCCAGTTTCATTCCTGTTCGCCAATATAGGATAAGCAATCCAAACAATTTCATTTCAGTTTAAAAACTTGACTTTGTAATCTATATCAAACTGACCAAAATTATCAATTGACCTAGATATGGTTAACAGAGAAAATACATGGACAATGTGTCAAAAATATCAGTAAATATATATATAGCATATACAGCATCTAAATAAAAATAATTTACATTTGATCTTATTGCCCATTTCTTACCCATGTACTCAATAACTAAACATGAACTAAATATTGGCAATGCAACATCCTGAACAAGTTTCATTAAGTGTTTAAGATTATTGTACGTAATCCTTGCACACAATTTAACTGTTGCAGATTCTATGTCAGAACAACTTCAAAAATATGTTTGTTTAGCATTGTACATATTTGAACAGAGATGTAGAACATATTTGTGTTGTAATCATCATTAACTGTTCAGCAAAAGTTTGAAGTTCCCACTTACATGCCTGGACAATTATAACCTGTGCCTCATCCACATTTTCCGAGAGCAAAAACTGTTTGAACAGCATGAAGAATCCCTGCGAATAATGTAAATATATCATACCAATAAGTACTCAAATTGCCTAAACGACTTCTCTTATCATCATGAAAAGCACTACAAATGTTGGAAAATAATAAATTAGTTGATATTTTGTTTCTTTAAATTTACACTCATTTGAAGTGGAAGTTATATCCTATTACATGGGGAAAATAAAATATTCAAAACCATTAACTAGTATCAGTATTGCCCAAAGAATATGGGTTTTTATAGCACAAAGACAAAAATCATTTTATGTGTAAACATTTTTTAACAGTCGCATTATTCTATTGAAAATTAATAATAGCAAGGAAAATACCTTAGTTATTTGGTCGAATGTCACAAAAAAAGACTTTGGTTAGGAAATCAGGCACACATGGCAATGGGGACTCAATGGTTGTTTTCACTTTACTTCCCACCTCATAGACCAGATCGTCATCAGCCTGTAAAAGTGCAAAAGTAACAAGGGCTGTTTGTAAAACATGCATTCCCCCCATATGGGCTGTCAGTTGTAGTGGCAGCCATTATGTTAATACGTTTTTTGGCACTGTGACCTTGACCTTTTAGCTAGTGACCTGAAAATCAATAGGGGTCATCTGCGAGTCATGATCAATGTACCTATGAAGTTTCATGATCCTAGGCGTAAGCTTTCTTAGGTTATCATCCGGAAACCATTTAACTGTGTCAAGTCACCATGACCTTGACCTTTGACCTAGTGACCTGAAAGTCAATAGGGGTCATCTGCGAGTCATGATCAATGTACATATGAAGTTTTATGATCCTAGGCGTAAGCGTTCTTGAGTTATCATCCGGAAACCATTTTTCTAAGTTGAGTCACCGTGACCTTGACCTTTGACCTAGTGACCTGAAAATCAATAGGGGTCATCTGCGAGTCATGGTCAATGTACCAATGAAGTTTCATGATCCTAGGCATAAGTGTTCTTATGTTATCATCCAGAAACCATTTTACTATTTCGGGTCACCGTGACCTTGACCTTTGATCTAGTGACCTCAAAATCAATAGGGGTCATCTGTGAGTCATGATCAATGTACCTATGAAGTTTCATGACCCTAGGCATAAGCGTTCTTCAGTTATCATCCGAAGACCATTTTTACTATTTCGGGTCACCGTGACCTTGACCTTTGACCTAGTGACCTGAAAATCAATAGGGGTTATCTGCGAGTCATGATAAATGTACCTATGGAGTTTCATGATCCTAGAAAAGGATAATTATAAACATAGTCAATAACCTTTGGTCTTTATATTTGTTGCTTTTTTCAAATGTTAATAGTCTCTAATAATAATAACTTATCGTGTAATGATGGTGGCAACCCGCCATCTTGAAAACAGATTTCTTGTTGAGACGTGCATTTTGATTGGCTATGCCAATTTCGAGATTTGCATACACTGACACGGCAGGGGAGGTTAATTTCTTGTGAAAAATGTCAACATACGATGTAGTATGACAAGCACTCATTAATAAACGATTGTGTGTTACTTGAGAACATTATATGAACAAAACATAAAAGAGGAAATATTTGATGAATTACAATCTATTTACCTGTTTTGATCAGAAAAACGATGGTATCAAAACATTTTCCGTAACGAACTCCATCATATGCGAACATTCTATCATTCTATTTTATATAGTATACCTAGGACTTCCTGGATTCATTGAATTCCGAGTATACCTCTGACTTCCTGTTTTCATTGAATTCCGAGTATACCTCAGACTTCCGGGTTTCATTGAATTCCGAGTATACCTCAGACTTCCTGGATTCATTAAATTCCGAGTATAACTCAGACTTCCTGTTTTCATTTAATTCCTAGTATACCTCAGACTTCCTGGATTCATTGAATTCCGAGTATAACTCAGACTTCCTGTTTTCATTGAATTCCTAGTATACATCAGACTTCCGGGTTTTATTGAATACCGAGTATACCTCAGACATCCTGGATTCTTTAAATGCCGAGTATACCTCAGACTTCCTGTTTTCATTGAATTCCGCGTACACCTCCGGGTTTCATTGAATTCCGAGTATACCTCAGACTTCCTGTTTTCGTTGAATTCCGAGTACACTGCTTGATTTCATATTCCGAGTATAACCATGACTTCCAGGTTTCAATTTACTCCGAGTGCACCCGAGAATTTATGGTTTCATAAAATTCGAATATACCTTATACTTCCTGGTTTCATTTTGTTCTGAGTACTACCCAGCCTCTCGGTTCAATTCAAATCATTTTGCACACATTTTCGACAGGTTTAGTTACATAATGTTTATATTGTATTTTCAAGATTGCACTGATGTTCAAAATATATTTTAATAAAAATTTTAATATACAGTTTTTGTCATTTGTACATGAAAACAATATATTATTGTTAATCAAATTGTAATGTCGCACTCATCGAATATATATTAAAACTTGTAATACAGTTATGGGCGATAGAACACACCTTAATATTTACATTAAACAGTCCATTGCTGTTAAGAATATTATTGCAATTCAAGAATCTCATATGAATAATCATACGCTCATGAATACTTATAATATAGTTTAGCATTACCCACTATGATTATTACATTGTCATGTATTGTGGTATTTAAACAAATTCATGAAGAATTTGTGTATTTGCATCTCAAATCTAGCTAAACCAGTTGTTCGTTTCCAGTAATGCTACAATGTAGTGTTATCGGATATATAATACACCATTCATTTGAAGCACGATTGCTCAAAATACTGCAGCATGAGTCGGCTATTAGTGCACTATCAATAAAGCTATGTTTGTGTCTTTCTTGATATGCAAATTATGAATTCAATTATTTGATATCAAATCATGAATGGAAATAAAAGAACAATTAATCTTGGTCCCTATACAAAAATTTCAATAATAATAATCATATTATTATTGATAAGAATAATATATTTAAAAAACATTCTACATAAAAAATGTATCTTTAAACATTTCGATTACACGTTTTTAAGTTGTTATAATTATACATATTTATAATTACAAAAAATATGCATTTATTTAAATGTTGGGATATTAAGGTGTTATTTCAGAAAGCAGCTCACTACCCCATTTGTTAACCAAGATTCGTTTCATTCATCTGGTTAGAGTTATTGGAATAATTACTACGAAAATCAACTTCGTCAATAACATTTTTATTACAATTCTTAAATGTGTTACATAACGTTAACACAATTTGATATTCTATTGTTGAACCATACACTATATCAAAGGAACAATACAAAAAGAAAAATGGAATTTATTGGCCAAATGGCGGAATATAATTTACACCAGACTAGCACTAGAGTAAATAACACCTCAGCTATAGACTAACACTTCAACTGAGACAGGTCGCGGAGGCGACCGGAAGAACTGCCCTAAAGGTAACCCCCAACCCAGTTGCACTATTAATTTAGTTTCTCGTTTATGCAATCACCGCCACCAGATAATGCGCCGCATTCTATGCTATTTTGCAAGAGCTCCACAACGTGCTCAAATTTATTTATGCAATTCCTATTTCAACGAACACCTGACTGGTGGGGAAATATATATCATTATACACGCGCAATTGCTAAGGCCAACGCAACCTGCCAACTAAATTCTAGGTACGCAGTACCTGCGATTGTCAAGTGCAACATATCATACAATATTCGCAATGCCACAATTTCCAAAGCCAAAAAGAGCTATTCCAAGTACGCCTAAGCACGCAGTGCCATCGAGCGAGTATCAGAACACCAAGAACTGTCCCGAAAATAATTTTGAAAGCATTCCTGCCATCCTCACACAGACTAGCACTACGTGATGGATGACGACGAAATGCAAAGTGTATCTCCTCTAGACAAATGTATATTATCCTATAGTTAATTATTTATACCTTTAATACTTCCGATCACCTTCCAAGACATAGAATTTTCGCCACAAAAATACATTTATTTATTTTCTCCCAAATTCTATGACGTATTTTAGACTAAGCTTAATAGACACTCGCGCACTGAATCTAAGTACATGGCGATCCCAACGTCAGACAAATGAACGCCATCATTTCTGAAAAATCCAGGTGTTTTTAAATCTATGTCAATTTTTAACTCAAGCCCTGCCACAACGCGCATCATTTTATGGCAAAATTGATTTACGCGTTTCCGATTTTTTTTTCAATTTGTTTTTTTCTGTTTCCGAAGCCCTCCAATTAAATCTTGGCAAATGTTTGCCCAGACTATATTGCTCGCCGGAAATGCCCGATGTAAATATTCAATCGAATCTTGAATGTGTTTAAAACAGACCTGAAGGTTATGCCGGACCAAATCATTACCCCCCAGGTGGACCACAAGTACCCTCGGTGGCATCCGGAATAGAGCGGGGAGCTGCATGTGGTGTACGGCGTCTGCCCACCCCATACCGTAAACGCCCATCCAAACCACTCGTGTCCCACCCGGGAGGTTAAGGTCCGGCATCCCTTGCAACTCCGCCCGCTGACCGGTTCAATAGGGGATCGAATGTCCCATAATCGAAACTACTGAAATAATATTTATACAGGAGGATTTACCTAATATATGACATATACGCATTTGAGTTCCACCTGCCCATCCGCATAATTTGATTGTTTGACACCCCTGTACTTGCTAAATGTGTCGCTCTGCCTATTCTAAAACTGTGTGATTTAAATACATCGCAATCAAAGCCAGACTGAATTAAACATTTTTTACGCACTGCTGAAAATTGATAACGCGTGACTGGTCTATAGTTATTGTGCACAAAAAGCCGACCCGATGTTACGGGCCGAATGCCAAAGTATAGTTTGAGGTTTCAAACTGGGCATATTCATTTGTTTCACAAGGAAGTCTAAAATTAATAGGATTTCCAAACTGATAAGTTTTGACTGTCTTAAACATATCAAAATCTGCTGATGACCGGCGGCCAGCCGCACGTCTTCAAACAAAAGTGCCATATTGCCATTATGTGTAAAAACTAATTCGCTGATTTCAAATAAACCAAAAAATGCCAATGTAAAGATAGCCTTAAACAATAAAGATTCGTAATGATCATGAGCGACCATTGGAAGAATTGAACATATTTTTTCCATCATAGAGATCGTGATATGGGGCTCTTTTATCCACGACAGGCCTTCGACAACCCTGCAGTATTTTGCTAACAACAAATATGTCCGAAATGCAGTACCAACCATTAATCCTATGATAAAATGACAACCCAGATATGTATGTTGTTATAGAAGACGGTGAATAATGCTTCTCGAAACAATACGTAACAAACATAATTACATGGCTACATGGAGCTGGCCATACTACAGCTAATCTATACAACTCCCTGAATTTATTAAATGAACATATCGCCGTTTTACATGCTATTTAAGTGTTTTAGAAATGCCTGCGAGTACCAATTCGTTACTTCTATATTGAATATATTCCAGAGATAGGCCGGCATTGGAGTTGCTGCCGTGTCCGCCAACGAGGCCAGTCTCCGAAAGCGCTCTTGCTGAAACCGTGATAATGCATCTGCAAACTCGTTTTTGCTACCGGGAATATGGTCCGCTTTAAATACACAATTGTGAAAAATTTCTTGCATGGTCAATACTCTCAATAAAGCAAGAACGCGAACCGACTTGGACGGCATAGTATTCAACATGTAAACAACGGCCTTATTGTCACAATGAAAGCGAATTTTCTTGTTAGTCATATGTTTACCGAACACGACCGTGGCTACCACTATAGAAAACAATTCCAGCAATGTTATATCTTTAGTTAGCCCTTTCCGAACCCAATCTGCATGCCACTTTTCTTGACACCAGTGGCCGTTTAACCAGATACCGATATCAGTAAATAACAGGATGTCGTCATTTGATAGCCAATATCGATCGTGAAAAACGGAAACACGTTAAAATGTTCAAAGAAATCCAGCCACATAATTAAGTCACGCATCATGGCGTTTGTGATTATAACGTGATGGTGTGATTGTTTTATACCGCATGTAGCGTTAATCAAACGTCTGCAAAAGGGTCTTCCAATAACAATTGCCCGACAACAAAAATTTAATAAGTCGATGAGAGACTGCATTACTTTAAACTTAACCGTTTTGCTGTGAAGAACAACGTGAATTTTTTCGACAACCTCTTTTATTTTATCAGGGATCCTAACAACCATATTAACAGTGTCAAATTCGAGCCCTAAAAATACTAAAACGTGCGTCGGTCCATCCGTCTTCTCGTTAGCTAATGGAACGCCTATTTCTTGCTTGGCTTCAGTAAATATTTCCATATTCCGAAGACAACCCTGTTCTGATATATGCCCAGAAAGGAAGTAATCCAAGTAATGCAAAAACTTCCGGTTTGTTAAACGGGCCTTGATAACATAGTCTAGAAATGTCTAAAACGTTTCAAACAATTTAGGTAACCACTGCAACCAAAAGCCGCACATTTATCAAAATAGTATTTCTCATTAAAATAAAATCCAAGCAATTCAAAGTCACAAGGATGGATTGGCAACAATCTAAATGCACTCTTTATGTCCATTTTAAACAAAAAACAATTTTTACCCAGATCCTGAACCATATAAATTGCTTCGTCAAAATTAAAAAAAAATAACTGAACATGTTTTGGGATCAATATAATCATTTACTGAATTACCAGATGGATATGACAAATGATGGATTAATCTGTACTCGCCCGGTGATTTTTTCGGTACTATTCCTATTGGAGAAACTTGAATATTTTTTGTTGTACTACTGATGAATATTGAGCCGCAGATTTAAGGTTTTTGGAAAACCTGGCCTTTCCTTCGCCTTCATAGCTTAGCCTGAAGCCATCTTTGAAACCTGACAAAATTACATGTTTATCAACTGAATTATAATTCTTTAGCCATGACTCTAAAACTTCTACTTTGATTGGCGATGGAGCTAATGAAAAGGCCCGGCTATTAGCGACCAAAGCCGCCCCTTCCGGGCCTATGAAACGGCATTGACCTTGGGGCACCACGTGGTTGACCGCGATAGCGACTGACCTCTAGACCTTGAGCGTTTGGGTGGCGATATATATTTGACAGACCAGAATGCTCCCTATTGCCCGGAGAACATGAAGTGAAGGGGTGACTGCCACCGCAGTTGAAACACACGTGTTCAAATTTACAACTATGACCAAAGCGACATGAACTTGTGAGAAAATCCCGACAAAAGTACCGTCCTGTTTTCATTTGTGCGACACCCGTTTCTCTAAATGACATGCATCTAAGCCACAAATCCAGATTGAGCGCCGACCATGAAGAAGGCATGACGACCTGTCTAGACCGAAACTGGTGGTCATATTCCCTCCAGGACATTCCCCCTGCCGTGCTGCGCACTCTCTTATTGTTTAGAAATAGTGTAACATTTCGTGAAGCCTCTGAGGTTGAGCAGATAAATATATATCCATGAAAATTATAAATGCATCTAACCAAAGTTCGATTGAACTAATAACATCTTTGCACTCCTTTGGACGACTTTCTAACGAACCATTATTCAAAACGAAAACAGAACCCCCGTTTGTTTAGTCCGCTAGCTGAACTGGACCCTTTAAGCAATAATGCAAGATTTATGTATTCTCCACGACAAATACGCTGTTTAAGCGACGCTGGCACGTGGATTGAAACATCATCATTAGCTTTTCTAGGCAATATAGAAATGCTCTGAAAGTTATTCATTCGAGACAAACATGAATTATCGTTTGCATTGTACGTCGCCTCGTGCTCAACCACGTTGTGACCACGTGGTTGACCTTCGGCTGTGCTAAAAATGTCGCAAAAATCAATTATCTCACCATTTCCGGCGCTCTCGTCTGCGCGTAGACGCTTTGCAGGTGGCGCTGCTGTGGGTGCCGCCTATGAATCTGGCCCAGGTACCGGGGTTGGTGCCGGATCTCGTACCGGCGCCGTTTCCGCCGCAGCCCTTCTACGCCGTCTGGCCATTGGTTCCACCGCCGGTGCCGGATTGACCGCCGCTCGCATCCCCCTTTCCCCGCACGCCTTTGCCTCTACCCGACATTGTAGATATATGAATGTGTATACACAAGTTGTTTCAGCGACAGCTATTTCGAAAAGAATGAGAATGCATGGTGCTCTGGTTTATATACCTATGAGTGACGTCAGAAAGTCACTGAGTGACGTCAGAAGGTCACTATTAAATCGATTCCGTCATGGAATATTATCATCTGCTAGTATCTTATAATCGCACGAGATTTAAACCTTTCTTTACCGAAGACATATTCGCTACTTCAAATAAATAAAATTAATTTTTTATATAAATTAATTTTTATTATTATAAATTTTATGTTATTAGTTTATATCATGGACAGTTTCAAGGATTAAAGATATTACGAAACATCAGTTTATAAAAAAATATGATGATAGTTTACAGTTCTATTGAATCAATACAAGCGTGCAGCGTCAACAGAAGTAAATCAGCAATTATTTTAAGGTATGCATTTTTATTACTCATTTCACTCTATATGAAGAATGGAATCACCCTATTTTTCAAAATCAATGGTTGAAAAGCCTATTTCCCAAATAATTATCTGGGGCACTAAGTTCTCGAGGACTTTTCTCAATTTCAATGTAAATTATTGTTCACCGAGGCCAATTAGCTTTTTCAAAGCTAACAACAGGTAAAATGTGAGTTGTGTCTGAATTACAAGTTGTTTAATTTTTCATAATTGAAATGTTTACAATTTACCATTTATTGAATAACTTGGCAGTGCATAATTAAGTTCTGGGATGTTATTTTCAGCTCTGAACTGCGAAAAAAATGAATAATAATTTCACTGGTGGCACTATAATGAGTTACCTTTCATCTTTCCTTCCATTTAAATGTCCCTAAAGCAGACTTCCCAAACTTTGCAGAAAGAGTTTAGGCATTGTATTACACACTCATTTTAACCATGGCATGCTATTGTACAACATGTCTCGTCGGAAATAATTTTGATAAGAATATTTGCAGGAAATAATTTTTCCATTGCGAATCGTTTGTATCTTTTTATCTGTATTCTGAAATGCCCCTCTTAAGAATAATGTCATGTATAGCTGGTTTAGAATTAAGGATGATGTCATGTCCTAACAACATTTGTCATGTCATTTACTATACTTCTTAACCTACATGTATTTGAATAATCAGTCCCCATATAACTACGCCCATATGTTGTGGATATTTTCATACAAGAATACAAACAGGAATATGTATTGGAGTTTGCTGTTTAAATTGACAGTCAATCGGAGGGCAACAGGTTTGTTTTTAACCAGAAGTGAGGAACTAAACGCAATTTGCAGGGAAAAAAATATATCCCTTTATACCACTTAAGTATATTTGCATCACAGGAGCTCTGGTGTCGTGAGGTTGAGGAAACTAGTGTTGAATCTAAAACATTTAGCATCATGGACTCAAAAGTGAGAAGCCAAGTCAGACACCGCAAAATGTAAAATAATCTGTCAGATGTTTGGTCTGACAGGCTTGGAAATTCTTTCAGACTGAAGGATAATTTCTGGATTCCACTTATTAGCATACCTGATAATAGCATATTTCTGTTATTAACATATAGAATGTCAAAGCACAGATTAAGATTTTAATGTATTTTTCTTCTATTAATTATAATAGCATATTTTTTAACCCCAATATTCAGAATTCACTTTAAGTCTTTATAGCATAGAAAATTCTCAGAATGCCAAGAAAATATGCTTTAAATCTGCTAAAATATGCTCAAATGCAAATGCAAATACCTTAGAATACAATTCCATTTGATAAATAGTTATCTTAAACATCAATCATATTCAATGTTGCATTTAAATCTCACTTTGACGATCAATTATTAACAGATTTGACTTACTGTATGCCCCCAGTTGCTATATTTATGCTAAAATGTGTGTTCCTGTTAATAGCATATTCCTGTTATTAGCATAATTTTTGCTGACATGGTATGCTAAGAACAGGAATCCACTGTACCAACATATTAATCAGGAATTATGGTATGAAACCGTGAACTATTATTTTTAATAAAAAAAGAAAATCCCCAAAAATCCTAATCAAGCTCGGTAAAAATTTGTTATATTCCTTAAAATTAATGCCGCATCATATCATATGGGTGATTTAAAAAATAATGAAACTTAAATAAAACATGCATTTATTTCCTTACCATTAAGCATGTTTGAGTTCTTTTTCTATCTTACAGAAGTGTTTCCATGTGATTAACTTAAATGTGAAAATTCTTCTCAATAACTTGCTTCATTAACAAAATATATTGAAAACTATCCTTAAAATTGCCCCAAGTGTACTGGTTTTGCATGACATTTTATGTAAAAGGCAATTTTTAATTCTATACTTCAATAAAACTTTCAGAAATATTAGGTATTGCCATCATTTAATGAATATAAAAATGCATATGCTTTAAGAAAAATAGAACAATGCTTCTTACTTAGGTTGATATCTCTTGTAGCAAGTGTTCAAAGCAATGATGTTCTTGTCAATTTTGTGCCACAATTTTCAACTCTCTTCACGTATATTAAGAGGTGGCATCATAAAGTGCTTCAATATTTATAGGCAAACAGTTTCCTTTTAACCTGTCACATGTTTTTTCTACACATTTGTACAGGTATTTATACAATTATTTGTTCATGTAAATTTTGAACAGCTGAATACTAAATGTGGTCAGAATTTGTCCCTGTCCCAAGTGTACATTTTGCAAGAAAGTTATTTTAAATTTTTCATAAGATAGAATTTTCAAGGTTTTACATCATTTTCATCAAACCATTAATGCTTATCACTAGATGAACTGAAAATTTGATGCTAAAACCTTGTGAACTTTTTTGCAAGACAAATATCGTATTGCCCCAAGTGTACGAAATTTTTATCATGTTTGATGGACAGATGATAGCTTTAAAAAAATAAACAAAGGCACTAATTTTCTGGAAAGAAGTACACATAAGGATGTAATCTCCAAGAGAAAAAAGGTGGTTTCTTTACTCTGGGGGTGAACTACACTTATTATATGTGTATGTCTCCATATTTTGTCTTTAGAAGAAAAATATAAGCATATAAATAATTATGTGTGGAAAGTATATTTGACTTTACCATAACATTATTACAAAAATACATTTCCTCTTCTCCAATGAATGTCAATTTTAATCAAAATGTTTTTCCAATAATCTTCAATGTTAGCCTGAAGTTGGTTATTAAATGTTGTATATGTACACTTGGGACACAAAATGAATGTTTTTCTTATAAACCTCCAGAAAGTGAAAACAAACTTACATTATAGCAGAATTAATGATTAAATTTCGATTTAATAAAGCATTCAAAAGCAACTGAAAAAAAAGCCAAAATAAAAGTTGAACATGGTCAAATGTCAAATATGATGGATGACAGAGTCTTTCAGACACTTATAATTAAACCACGCAGACTGTCACCCTTGTGGTACAAGTCCTACACACCTAAACTAAAAACCATGTTAAAACCTTCGATAAACAACGGAACAGCACTTATTATTATTTCATTATTGTAATGACACCTTACCAAAATATAAACATGATATATTGTATTACAGAGAAAGGTCAAGTAAGAGGACATCGTGTTATGTATAAAATATAAAAAGAACAAGGTCTAATTTATAAAGAACAAGGTCCAATATATAGAGAATATAATGTTTAATATATAGAGAGAGCAAGGTCTAAATATATATGTGTCTTGTTCTGAGAAAACTGGGCTTAATTCATGTGCGTAAAGTGTTGTCCCAGATTAGCCTGTGCAGTCTGCACAGGCTAATCAGGGACGAGACTTTCCGCTTTTGGTTAACATCTTTTGTTGTGAAAAATTGATTACATCTGACAGAACGGCCCTACTCATTTATAAAACTTGAACCCTTTCCCTATGCAATATAAACAAAACTGTTGCCATATCTTAACATCTAAAATTCGAGAAAATTTTTCATTTAGGCTTCATTATCCCCACGCTTTTCGGATAAAAAGTGGGGATATTGTGGTTATCTCCGTCTCCCGTCCGTCCTGGTCACTTTCTCCTCCTACACTATAAGCACTAGAACCTTGAAACTTACACACATGGTAGCTATTAGCGTATGTGCGACCCTGCCCTATTCGGAATTTTGATCTGACCCTTGGGTCAAAAGTTATGGGGGTTGGGGTGGGGCCGGGTCGGAGATTTTTACTCACTTTTATGCCCCCGGATCGAAAGATCGCGGGTATATCGTTTTTGGCCTGTCTGTCATTGTATGTGTGTGTGTGTGTGTGTGTGTGTGTGTGTGTGTGTCCCAAAACTTTAACCTTGGTCATAACTTTTGCAATATTCAAGATAGCAACTTGATGTTTGGCATGCATGTGTATCTCATGGAGCTGCACATTTTGAGTGCACCGGAGACTACACTGAATGTCTTCAAATTGATACTGAACCTTTCTTATGACAATACGGATAATCTCAACTATGCATGGCCCCATTACCAACCCTGGGGTGCCCCGCCCACATTGGCTACGCCCACATAGGCCACGCCCACCCAAAATTGCCTTTTACTATAATTTCTTCATTTCTACACCGATTCACTTCACATTGATACTGAACCTCTCTTATGACAGCTTAGTTAATCTCAACTATGCATGGCCCCATTACCAACCCTGGGGCACCCCGCCCACATAGGCCACGCCCACCCAAAATTGCCTTTTACTATAATTTCTTCATTTCTACACTGATTCACTTCAAATTGATGCTGAACCTCTTTTATGACAATATAGTCAATCTAAACTATGCATGGCTCCATTACCAACCCTGGGGCGCCCCGCCCACAAAGGCCACGCCCATCCAAAATTGCTTTTTACTAGAATTTCTTCATTTCTACACCGATTTACTTCAAATTGATACTGAAGCTCTCTTATGACAATACGGTCAATCTCAACTATGTTGTATTATTGTATGATCTTCATGAAATTTGGTCAAAAGATGCACCCCTTTAATATCTTGGACGAGTTTGATAATGATGCCGGTTGGTTGAAAAACATGGCCGTCAGGGGGTGGGCCATTTTTCCTTATATGGCTATAGTAAAACCTTGTTAACACTCTGGAGGCCACATTTATTGTCCGATCTTCATGAAAATTGCTCAGAAGATTTGTACTAATATTATCTTGGATGAATTCAAAAATGGTAAGCTTTGCTTGAAAAACATGGCTGCCAAGGGGCGGGGCATTTTTCCTTATATGGCTATGTAATAATACTATATGGCTATAATACAATATTATTAACACTCTAGAGGCCACATTAATTGTCAAATCTTCATGAAACTTGGTCAGAAGATGCATCCCAATAATATCTTGGACGAGTTCGAAAATGATGCCGGTTGGTTGAAAAACATGGCTGCCAGGGGGCGGGGCATTTTTCCTTATAAGGCTATAGTAAAACCTTGTTAACACTCTAGAGGCCACATTTATTGTCCAATCTTCATGAAATATGGTCAGAAAATTTGTTTTATTGATATCTTGGATGAGTTCTAAAATGGTTACATTTGCTTGAAAAACATGGCTGCCAAAAGGTGGGGCATTTTTCCTTATATAGCTATATATGGCTATATTAAAATCTTGTTTACACTCTATAGGCCACATTCATAGTCCAATCTGTATGAAACTCTGCAGAAGATTTATCCTAATAATATCTTGGACGAGTTCAAAAATGATGCCGGTTGTTGAAAAGCATGGCCACCACAGGGGCGGGACATTTTTCCCTATATGTCTATAGTTAAACCTTGTTACACTCTAGCTCACATTTATTTTCCAATCATCATGAAACTTGGTCAGAAGATTAGTCTCAATGATATCTTTATTGAGTTCGAAAATGGTTTCAGTTGCTTTAAAAACATAGCAACAAAGGGGCGGGGCATTTTTCATTATATGGCTATATTATGGCTATAGTAAAATCTTGTTAACATTCTAGAGGCCACATTTATTGTCCAATCTTCATGAAATTTGGTCAGAAGATTGGTCTCAATGATATCTTGAATGAGTTTGAAAATAATTATGTTTGCTTGAAAAACATGGCTTCCAAGGGGAGGGGCATTTTTCCTTATATGGCTATAGTAAAATCTTGTTAACACTCTAGAGGCCACATTAACTGTCCGATCTTCATGAAACTTGGTAAGAAGATTAATCCCGATAATATCTTGGACGGTTCAAAAATGATGCCGGTTGGTTTAAAAACATGGCTGCCAGGGGTCAAGGCATTTTTCCTTGGCTATAGTTAAACCTTGTTAACACTTTAGAGGCCACATTTATTTTCTGATCATCATGAAACTTGGTCAATAGATTTGTCCCAATAATATCTTGTTATCTCAGATGAGCGAATTTGGGCCTTTCCGGCCCCCTTGTCTTATTTTTAGTTTGACTATTATATATGAAATATATATAGTGGAGCAATCCTACTCACCCCGGCGTCAGCGTTAGCGTTTCTGTTAGCGTGAGCGTGCAAATGTTAAAGTTTGCGTACCACCCCAAATATTTTCAATGTCCCTTGACATATTGCTTTTATATTATGCATACTTCCTAAACAACATGACCCCAACCTATAAACAAGAGCAGACAACCCTATCAAGCATTTTGTAATAATTATGGCCCTTTTCACATTTAGAATATGCATATTATTGATAAATCTATGTAAAAGTTTGCGTACCACCCCAAATATTTTCAATGTCCCTTGACATATTGCTTTCATATTTTGCATACTTCTTTACCAACATGAACCCAACCTATAAGCAAGAGCAGACAACTGTATCAAGCATTTTATAAGAATTATGGCCCTTTTTTCACTTAGAATATGCATATTATTGATAAATCTATGTTAAAGTTTGCGTAACACCTTAAATATTTTCAATGTCCCTTGACATATTGCTTTCATATTTTGCGAACTTCTTGACCAACATGACCCCAATCTATAAACAAGAGCAGACAACTGTATCAAGCATTTTGTAAGAATTATGGCCCTTTTTTGTCTTAGCAACTGAATATTTGTGTTCAATTTTGTGTTCAGATCCACTTGACTTCTAAAGTATCAAAGCTATTGCTTTTAAACTTCAAATATTTACTAAATATCATGAAAGTACTGTACCTGCCAAGTTCAATTTGACCTTGACCTTTGAATGACCTTGACTTTGAAGGTCAAGAGTAAATTTAAGTTAAATAGCCATAACATCTTTATTTATGATCAGATTTTATTAATACTTTGACAAAACAACACTTACCTGAATACCGCAATGGATTCCACCCAAACAATACCCCACGCCCCAACCCAGAATCCCGCTTCCCCCAATTTTTTTCCTTTTTTTATTTTTTAAAAGATCACCACACCCCACATTATTCCCCCCTCACAAACAAGTTTTTTTTTCCTTTTTTTATTTTTGAAAGATCGTCTTATAAGTAACC
Organism: Dreissena polymorpha; assembly: GCF_020536995.1. Lineage (NCBI taxonomy): Eukaryota > Metazoa > Mollusca > Bivalvia > Myida > Dreissenidae > Dreissena > Dreissena polymorpha. Next base: position 29,936,742 of record NC_068362.1, read on the forward strand.
CCACCCCACATTAAACCCCCTCTCAACCCCCCCCCGACTCTTATCTTTCTCTTGCTTACATGATTATAAGTGCCTGTGTGATTTGTCAGACCAACTCTCTGTATGCAATAATGATTATGATGAAGGTGGTAGTGGCGGTTACTTGCCTTTTTCATGAATACATTGCTAATTACATCCCGTGAGATTTGTCAGACCAATTCTATGTATGCAATAATGATCATGATAAAGGTGGTGTAGGTGGTGACTTGTCTTTCTCTTGATTACATGATTATAAGTGCCTGTGAGATTTGTCAGAACAACTCTATGTGTCCAATAATTATGTTGATGAAGGTGGCAGTGGTAATGACTTGATATGTCTGTGAGATATGAATGCCAAAGTCTTCGTTTTACATAACATGAATTGTTATGTAAAAGTGGTGGTTGTTCATAAATTCTACATGTTCTTTGCAAATGATGACCTCTACAAAGTTGTTCCAGGAGTACCATATTACCTGAAAATCTTTTGTTTTATTGTTAACTTAAACTGTACTTGATTCTAGCATGCCACTATACTTCTTTGAAGTAATTTGAGCAAATTTCTTACTGTTTAGTAATGTATACATTGTTTAAGGTACTTTATAATTTCACATTTTGTAGGTGGACTTCAATATGTATGATCTACTTATGCTGCTACAATGTAAAGGCAACAATCACTGGGTTTTGCTGGATGCAAGTGTTAAGTCCAGGACTGTAACCATTTACGACTCGTTTGGTGGTAACAACAAGGCCTTGTTCGATTTGTTACGGTAAGGTTCAAAGCTGTAATTAATTTTTTGTCTTACCTGCTTGATATAGCAGTCACAGTAGCAGTTGGTGTATGTGCATTTTTATGTGTGTCTCTGAGCTTATCCAAACTGTGATTCGATAATTGAATATGCCATTTTTAATATAGCTTACCACATATGTTCTCCATATAGAGAAGCTGCAGAGCATGCGTTTACAAGAGATCAAAGGTCACATTTAGGGATGATTGAGCTTTTTTGGCCAGTTCCAGTTATCATTTATCAGGCAATATACCAAACAAGATATTCAAAAAACTGTGTAAATCTTATGTGTTTTCTATATTTGGATCTTAATCTTAAAAATTAACTTGTAATGACCACCAACACTTTAAAAATGATAGGCTATATATAAATTTAAGCTTGCTTTCTTAGTTCATTCTTATGTATTATTGTGTCCTATCTCTCACACTTAATAGATTCACATATATATATATATATATATATATATATATATATATATATATATATATATATATATATATATATATATATATATATATATATATATATATATATATATATATATATATATATATGTTTGAAAACTGATTACCAAAACAATTTGGTATAGATAAAGTACCGCTTAAGTATATAGGCACATGATTTTTGTTGATTTTTACTAACAAAATATTTGTTGCAGCCAGTTCATGTGTCAACGAGCGCAAATTGTGAAAGATGGCTTCGAAAAATGGGAGTTCAAAGCTCCACCTTGCAACAAACAGCGCGATGGAAACAGCTGTGGAGTGTTTGCATTGATGGTAATAAATTAGCTTTATATGATTAGTAAATATATTTTTAAACCCTCATTACCATTGGTAATGGGGGCTATATATGAGTCACTTTGTCGGTCTGTCGGTCGGTCTGTCGGTCAGTCCCGAAATTTCATCCGATCTTCACCAAACTTGGTCACAAGTTGTATCTTGATAATGTGTAGGCCAAGTTTGAATATGCGTAATGCCGGGTCAAAAACTAGGTCACGGGGTCACTAAGTGTGTTTTAAACCGCAAGTTTGTCAGGACCATAACTATGTCATTTATCGTTAGATTTTATTATAACTAGGTACATTTGTTCACCATCATGGGACGGTGTGTCGCGTGAAAAAAGTACGTCGATATCTCCAAGGTCAAGGTCACACTCGGAGTTCAATGGTCAAATGCTTGTCCGGGCCATGACTTTATCATTTATTGTGAGATTTTAAAATCATTTGGCAAATTTGTTCACCATCATGGGACGGTGTGTCGCGCGAAATAATTACTTCAATATCTCGAAGGTCAAGGTCACACTTTGAGTTCAAAGATTAAAAATGGCCATTAATGAGTTTGTCTGGGCAATAACTATGTCATTCATTGTGAGATTTTAAAATCATTTGGCACATTTGTTCACCATCATTGGACGGTGTGTCGCGCGAAAAAATACGTCGATAACTCCAAGGTCAAGGTCCCACTTTGAGTTCAAAGGTAAAAAATGGCCATAAATGAGCTTGTCCAGGCCATAACTAGGTTGTTCATTGTGAGATTTTAAAATAATTTGGCACATTTGTTCACCATTATTGGATGGTGTGTCGCGCGAAAGAATTACGTCGATATCTGCAACGTCAAGGTCACACTGTGAGTTCAAAGGTAAAAAATGGCCATAAATGATCTTGTCTGGGCCATTTCATTTATTGTGAGATTTTAAAAAATACATGGTACATTTGTTCACAGTCATTGGACGATGTGTCATGCGAAAGAATTATGTCGATAACTCCAAGGTCTAGGTCACATTTGGAGTTCAAAAGTAAAAAAATGGCCATAAATTTGGACTGCATGTCATGCGAAAGAATTCAAGAGTTCAAAGGTCGAAATGGCCATAAATGATCATGGCATTATCATTCTTAAATTTCGCCATAAATTTGATTCTCTTGTTTTGTGATGACAGCATGCAAAATAGTCTGTGTCAATGCGGGACGTGGGGGTATACTTCACGTCCGTGACAAAGCTCTAGTTTGCTTAGTAAAGATCTGCATTAAATTCTATTCAACAAAATAATGGGAGAATGTAGAATTTAATCATCGTACCTTTCTGTTGGTGCATTGGTTTTTAGAGCCTTGCATTTTCTTTTAATTTATAAAGGACATGATATTTCATATGTAATATCATAACCTGAGTATCAAACTGTGTTATAGAGTCCCACTTTTGTCAAATAACCCTGCAAAAAGGTTAAACAAAAAGATTACTCATATTTTAATTTATTAATGTATCATGAATAAAAGCATTCTCTTTGCTCCATTATATTATTTTGTATGAAAAGTTGTTTTTCAGTGTCTTAATGTGATTGTTTATTTATGATGCATAAAACATGAATACTTTTCGCTGTCAAACTATCGTTCTTGCAATTTTATTTTCAGAAATAGTATTTTTTGTGAACACTTAATCTAGTGAATATATGCTTTTCTTATTGCAAACAAATGTTGTTGTTTTTTAAATTAAGTATGAATGACTTTTACTTTATTTTCAGACTGCCGAATGTTTGGTCAGGAAAAAGCATCCTACAATGTTGCGACAGGCCCATGTTTCAGTTAATCGAGACAAGTCGTGAGACGCAGACTTCTGATTCGTGGAGTGCGGCAAACATATCTGTGCGACTCGATCACTCCACTGTAAAGACCCGCACGGCATTAAAATGGATATCATGCGACATTTGCAAACGATGGCTGCATGAGGTCTGCGTCTCACAACCTACATCCCAAGATAGCTTTGTGTGTGATGTTTGAATTGCACAATATAGTTGATGTATTGAAACCAGGCTTTAAAAATAAAACAAGGTCAACTACAATTTAAAATTAAAACTAGAAATGGCGCGGCAGAGGCCGAGGCGTATCCCCACGCCGCATGTTTGACCCAGGGGCGCCCTTGGGTTGGTAATGGGGCCATGCATAGTCGAGGCTTTGATGATTCTGGTGGCGGTGAAAATGTTAAAATCGAAGTCCTAAATACGAGACTAAAATTCACTTGGCTTTAGGTACCCTTATTTCTCCTCCTCATCCTGCTCTCCTAACAAATCTAATACTGAATCAACTTAACTGACGTCCATTATGTACATATCATCCTCATTGGAATGAGATGGCTGAACATGCTCTGTTATAGCCAATCTTCTTGCTTCTGCTTTGGAAAAGTTATGTTTTGAGGTTAAATGGTTGACTAAATAGTAGCGTCTCAGAAATTTTCTATCGCAATCTTGTACATAACAATGAAAATGTTAAATTTCATGTCTGTCTTTGATGTGCCTGTTCAAAAGTCCTTTTTGCTTTAAATTGTTTGTCACATTTTTCACACTTGAACATTTTGAAAGATTTTCAGTAATGAGTCTTAAAGTGTGATTGAACAAATTGAAAGTTTCAGCCCTTTTAAAGATTCTTGTGGCTCTATTCCATGAGTTTCTCATGCTTTTTATGCTTGACTGCATTCTTCTCTCTTCTCTCAAATACAGGTGCACCAATATGTTATAATCCCTTGTATAAACATTGGATGGATGAGCTAAACCATTTCACAGATGAGTAAACATAAGTAATTGACTACTAAATACATCTCTGCGCCACTACTGTGTAACTCTAGATATGTTTTCAATACACAAGCTTCATTGTTGAATAATTCCTTTGTCTGATGAAAATGCTTGCACTTCTTCTGATTGGGTAGATAACCACTTAATAGATTTCGAAATCTAAACGCGGACCTTAAGTTCAAGGTCAAGGTCACAGGGGTGAAAACTTTTTTATGCGCATGGAAAGGTCTTGTCCAGATACACATGCATACCAAATATGAAAGCAATATCTGAAGGGACACATTAGGTATGAGCCTTTTTCGAATCGCGGTCGCAGATTTCAAAACCTGACAACTTGCCCAAAGTTCAAGTTCAATGTCACAGGGATAAACAAATGTATGCGCATGGAAAGGTGTTGTCCAGATACACATGCATACCAAATATGAAAGCAGAATCTGAAGGGACACAGTAGTTATGAGCCTTTTCCGAATCGCGGTCGCAGATTTCGAAACCTGAAAAACTGACCCCAAGTTCAAGGTCATAGGGGTAAAAAATTGTGTGCGCATGGATAGGTGTTGTCTAGATACACATGCATATCAAATATGATAGCTATATCTGAAGGGACACAGTAGTTATGAGCCTTTTTCGAATCGCGGTCGCAGGAAAATCTCTGACCCGGCCCCACCCTGACCCCCATAACTTTTGGCCCAGGGGTCAGATCAAAATTCCGTCGCTGTCACCGTCGCATATATGCTCATAGCAACCATGTGTGTAAGTTTCGGGGTTCTAGTTCTAATAGTGTAGGAGATAATAGTGTCCAGGACGGACAGATAGACAGACGGCGGAGATAACCACAATATCCCCACGCTTTTAAAAAAGCGTGGGGATAAAAAAAGGGTAAAGATGAGCACACAAATTGTGTGTGTACATGGTTTACCTGCATAAATAGTTTGAAATTGCATATTTATTTAAATTTTAGAACAACAAAGTAAATGTTGAAAAATGGTTCATGATAGTTCTATGTATATTGTTAAATCACTTATTTAAGGGCAATTATAATTTTTTGTATAAAAAGGCAATCTTAATCAACATCTGTGGATTTTAGGTGATATTGAAACTGATTTTAAGGTGATGCCATGTTTTATACAGATAACTTGAATGTACCGATAGTTTTCAATTCATTGCTCTGTAACTGAAATAATGAATGTTTAACCACCTTCCTGGTACTTTTAATTTAGTGTTTTGTGGCAAATGAGATTTTCATGTTAAAAAGTATGCATTATTCAAGATAGATTAAATCAAAGACAACTGTTGATACCTGCACATTGATAATATTTCATTCCTTATGTGTGTAATTTCCTATCATTGACATGAATAAGTAATCATGTAAGAAACAATTTGTTTGCAGCTGGTTGTTACTGCATGTGTAATTTCTATTCAAAATGATGGTTTTAATAACATATGATTCAATGAGAAATGCATTTCTCAAATGTAACATTTCTTAATTTATATATGAATCATATTTACTATATGTGCTCATGCATACATGTTGCTTATTGTTGATGTCTTAATAAACCAAGAGTATATTATCAATATGTGTTGTTGCTATAAAATATGTTTTTGTAGCAGGAAGTGCTTTGGGCTCGATTAATCTGAGAACTCAACAAAATATTAATAAAATCCTTTTGTGCATTTTAGTTCTGAAAACAGAAATAGCCAGTTGGTATAACACATCTCCTAAACAAGTACAGCACAATAAAACTTAAGGTTTTATAATCCTAAATTTTTATAACATCTTTATATCCGCACACAAATATTGATGATTGTGGTGCTCAGATTGCAAAACCAACTGTTTGGCAAAAATAATGCAGATGGTTAGATTATGATAAGTAAAAGAAAAAAAGAATAACTCTGGAGATAATAATTGATATGATAATCATTGCTTGACAGAATCACAATTGACCTAGATATTTATTTATGTAGTGATGTATTTTTCAATGAGTGCCTTAAGATTCCAAAACATATTGACTTAAAATAAATAATCCCGATGGCGGAAATGACTTATCATTTCATGTTCATGAACCGGTTTTAAAATACTTTGTAGACTTATCTGCTAGGCGGTGTGGACTTTTAGACCACCTGATAAACTTCAACTTTATTTGCCCTAGTTCAGTAACCGACTAAAGATATGCTAACATAATACTGATGACTGATGAGTCTGTTGTGTCTTATATTCTCAATGCTACTTAAAATATTAGGTCCATTTCAACGTTTAGACTAATAATAAGCAAATTGGTTAAATTAATATCCCCCGCCAAATTAATTTTGATTATTGATGGGTGCAGAACTAACAGAAAAGTTTATTTGAAGGGTTGTACCCTTATCTCACATATTTAAAAGTTACAACATAAAAAAACAACAATTGGCAATAACTCTTATTTAAGAAAGTGTAGGTTTATAGATTTTGTGCATGACACCTCTCCTCATTGATATCTTAACATCCATTAAATTTCATCTTTAAATCGTGTATAGTATCTGTGATATAGTCCTGTAAAGTAACATCAGACATGTACATATGTACCAGGGTTATGTTTCTTGTGCATGGCACTTATTCTCATTGACAATTATACACCCATGAAATTTCATGTTGAAATCTTGTATTTATAGTTTCTGAGATAAAGCCCTGAAAAGTTACATCATACAAAAACAACAAAGGGCAATATCTTTTATTTAAGAAAGTGAAGGGTTATGGTTCTTATGCATGGTTCTATAAACGAGATATAGCCCTGAAAAGCTACATCATAAAATAGCAATAACAAGAAAGGGCAATAATCGTTATGTAAGAAAGTATACGGTTATGATCATCTAGATACAACATCTGACCAAGTTTGGTGAAGATCGGATAAAAACAACTTGAATTAGAGAGCGGACACTTAATACGGACCTACAGACAAGACAGGCAGACGGACCGACAAACAAGCTCACTCCTATATACCCCCCTAAACTTCGTTAGTGGGGGTATAAAAATGTATTAATAATGCTACTGGTATTTCATTTCTGCGTATTTTAGTTTTATATACAATATCTATAGTTTCTAATAAGTGCATTCTTCCAATTTACTATTCATGACACTAACTTCTACGCTATAAACAACTACTTTCAGATCATTTGCTACGTGTGTGAAGTTAGCCTATTTAGCCTATTTAGCCTATTTAGTACATAGGTTGAAACAAACATCCTATTTAGCCTATTTAGCCTATTTAACAGCCTCTTCAGCCTTTTTAGCCTATTTTAGCCTATTTAGTAAATAGGTTGAAACATACATCCTATTTAGCCTATTTAGCCTATTTAACAGCATTTTCAGCCTTTTTAGCCTATTTAGCCTATTTAGTATATAGGTTGAAACATACATCCCATTTAGCCTATTTAGCCTATTTAGCATATTTAGCATATTTAGCCTATTTAGTACATAGGTTGAAACAAACATCCTATTTAGCCTATTTAGCCAATTTAACAGCCTCTTCAGCCTTTTTAGCCTATTTAAGCCGATTTAGCCTATTTAGTAAATAGGTTGAAACATACATCCTACTTAGCCTATTTAACCTATTTAGCCTATTTAACAGCATTTTCAGCCTATTTAGCCTATTTAGTACATAAGTTGAGCATACATCCTATTTAGCCTATTTAGCCTATTTAACAGCCTTTTCAGCTAATTTAGCCTATTTAGCCTATTTAGTATATAGGCTGATACATACATCATATTTAGCCTATTAAGCCTATTTAACAGCCTTTTCAGCTTATTTAGCCTATTTAGCCTATTTAGTATATAGGTTGATACATACATCCTATTTAGCCTATTTAGCCTATTTCACAGCATTTTCAGCCTATTTAGCCTATTAAGTACATAGTTAACAGCATTTTCAGCCTTTTTAGCCAATTTTACAGCATTGTAATTTTATTTTGGCTATTTAGTACATACGTTGAAACATACATCCTATTTAGTCTACTTAGCATATTAAACAGCCAATTTAGAATTTTAGTACATATGTTGAAACATACATTGTATTTAGCCTATTTTGCCTATTTAACAGCCTTTTCAGCCTATTTAGCACATGCCTATTTAGCCTATTCAACATCCTTTTCAGCCTATTAAGCATATTCAACACATAATATTGAAACAAACATCCTATTTAGCCTATTGAGCTAATTTAATAGCCTCTTTAGCCTTTTTAGCCTATTTTAGCCTATTTAGCCTATTTAGTAAATAGGTTGAAACATACATCCTATTTAGCCTCTTTTACAGCATTTTCAGCCTATTTAGCCTATTTAGTACATTAGTTGAAACATACATCATATTTAGCCTATTAAGTCAATTTAACAGCCTCTTCAGCCTTTTTAGCCTATTAAGTAAAAGGGTTGAAACATATATCCTAATTAGCCAATTTAGCCTATTTAACAGCATTTTCAGCCTTTTTAGCCTATTTAGTACATAAGTTGAAACATACACCCTATGTAGCCTTTTTAGCATATTTAACAGCCAATTTAGAAAGTAAAGTACATATGTTGAAATATACATTGTATTTAGCCTATTTAGCCTATATAACAGCCTTTTCAGCCTATTTAGCACATGCCTTTTAGCCTATTTAACATCATTTTCAGCATATTTAGCCTATTTAGTACATAGGTTGAAACCAACAACATCCTTGTTAGCCTATTTAACAGCCTGTTCAGACTATTTAGCTTATTTAGTACATAGGTTGAAAAATACATCATATTTAGCCTATTTAACAGCATTGTCAGCATATTTAGCCTATTTAGTACATAGGTTGAAACATACATCCTATTTTGCCTATTTAGCCAATTTAACAGCCTCTTCAGCCTTTTTAGCGTATTTTAGCGTATTTAGCCTATTTAGTAAATAGGTTGAAACATACATCCATTTAGCATATTTAGCCTATTTAACAGCATTTTCAGCCTTTTTAGCCTATTTAGTACATTAGTTGAAACATACATCCGTTTTAGCCTATTTAACAGCATTTTCGGTATATTTAGCCTATTTGGTACACAGGTTGAAACATAAATCCTATTTAGCTCATTTTAGCCAATTTAACAGCATTTTCAGCCTATTTAGGCCCTTTAGCCTATTTAACAGCCTTTTCTGCCTATTTGAGTACATAGGTTGTAACATACATCCTATTTAGCCTATTTAGTCTATTTAACAGCATTTTCAGCCTATTTAGCCTATTTGAGTACATAGGTTGAAAAATACGTTCTATTGAGCCTATTTAACATTCTTTTCAGCCTATAAGTACATAGTTTAGCCTATTTAGCCTCTTTAAATGCCTTTTCAGCCTATTTAGCCTATTTAGTAAATAGGTTGAAACATACATCCTATTTAGCCTATTTAGCCTATTTAACCTATTTAACAGCATTTTCAGCCTATTTAGCCTATTTTGCCTATTTAGTATATAGGTTGAAACATGCATCCTATTTAGCCTATTTAGCCTATTTAACAGCCTTTCCAGCCTATTTAGCCTATTTAGTACATAGGTTGAAACATACATCCTATTTAGCCTATTTAGCCTATTTAGCAGATTTAGCTTAATTAACAGCATTGACAGCATATTTAGCCTATTTAGTACATAGGCTGAAACATACATCCTATTTAGCCTATTTAGCCAATTTAACAGCCTCTTCAGCCTTTTTAGCGTATTTTAGCGTATTTAGCCTATTTAGTAAATAGGTTGAAACATACATCCTTTTAGCATATTTAGCCTATTTAACAGCATTTTCAGCCTTTTTAGCCTATTTAGTACATTAGTTGAAACATACATCCTATTTAGCCTATTTAACAGCATTTTCGGTATATTTAGCCTATTAAGTACACAGGTTGAAACAAACATCATATTTAGCCTATTTAGCCAATTTAACAGCCTCTTCAGCCTTTTTAGCCTATTTTAGGCTATTTAGCCTATTTAGTAAATAGGTTGAAACATACATCCTACTTAGCCTATTTAGCCTATTTAACAGCATTTTCAGCCTATTTAGCCTATTTAGTATATAGGTTGAAGCATACATCCTATTTAGTCTATTTAGCCTATTTAACAGCCTTTTCAGCTTATTTAGCCTATTTAGTATATAGGTTGATACATACACCCTATTTAGCCTATTTAGCCTATTTAACAGCATTTTCAGCCTATTAAGTACATAGTAAACAGCATTTTCAGCCTATTTAGCCTATGCAACAGCATTGTAATTATATTTAGGCTATTTAGTACATACGTTGAAACATACATCCTATTTAGTCTATTTAGCATATTAAACAGCCTATTTAGAACGTTTTGTACATAGGTTGAAACATACATTGTATTTAGCCTATTTTGCCTATATAACAGCCTTTTCAGCCTATTTAGCACATGCCTTTTTAGCCTATTTAAAATCATTTTCAGCATATTTAGCCTATTTAGTACAGAGGTTGAAACCAACAACATCCTTGTTAGCCTATTTAACAGCCTTTTCAGAGTATTTAGCTTATTTAGTACATAGGTTGAAAAATACATCATATTTAGCCTATTTAACAGCATTGGCGGCATATTGAGCCTATTTAGTACATAGGTTGAAACATACATCCTATTTAGCCTATTTAGCCAATTTTACAGCCTCTTCAGCCTTTTTAGCGTACTTTAGCGTATTTAGCCTATTTAGTAAATAGGTTGAAACATACATCCTTTTAGCATATTTAGCCTATTTAACAGCATTTTCAGCCTTTTTAGCCTATTTAGTACATTAGTTGAAACATACATCCTATTTAGCCTATTTAACAGCCTTTTCAGTCTATTTAGCTTATTTAGTACATAGCTTGAAAAATACATCCTATTTAGCCTATTTAACAGCATTTTCGGTATATTTAGCCTATTTAGTACACAGGTTGAAACATACATCCTATTTAGCTCATTTTAGCCAATGTAACAGCATTTTCAGCCTATTTAGGCCCTTTAGCCTTTTTAACAGCCTTTTCTGCCTATTTGAGTACATTGGTTGTAACATACATCCTATTAAGCCTATTTAGTCTATTTAACAGCATTTTCAGCCTTTTTAGTCGATTTAGTATATAGGTTGAAAAATACGTTCTATTGAGCCTATTTAACATTCTTTTCAGCCTATAAGTACATAGTTTAGCCTATTTAGCCTATTTAACTGTCTTTTCAGCCTATTTAGCCTATTTAGTACATAGGTTTAAATATACACCCTATTTAGCCTATTGAACAGTCTTTTCAGCCTATTTAGTACATAGGTTGAAACATACATTCTATTTAGCCTATTTAACAGCCTTTTCAGCATATTTAGCCTATTTAGTAAATAGGTTAAACCATCAATTCTATTTAGCCTATTTAGCCTATTTAACAGCATTTTCAACATATTTAGCCTATTTAGTACATAGGTTGAAACATACACTCTATTAATCCTATTTAACAGCCTTTTCAGCCTATTTAGTACATAGGTTGAAATATACGACCTATTTAGCCTATTTAACAGCGTTTTTAGCCTATTTAGCCTATTAAGTACATGGGTTGAAACATACATTCTATTTAGTCTATTTAGCCTATCTAACAGCATTTTCAGCCTATTTAGCATGTTAAGTACATAGGTTGAAAAATACATCCTATTAATCCTATTTAACAGCCTTTTAAGCCTATTTAGTACATTGGTTGAAACAATCAACATCCTATTTAGCCTATTTAACAGCCCTTTCAACCTATTTAGCTTATTTAGAACATAGATTGAAAAATACATCCTATTTAGCCTTTTTTACAGAATTTTCAACATATAAGCCTATTTAGCCTATCCAGTACATAGGTCTTAATATACATGCTATTTAGCCTTTTTAACAGCCTTTTCAGCCTATTTAGCCTTAGTACATAGGTTCAAACATACATCATATTTAGCATTTTTTGTTTATTTCACAGCTTTTTCAGCCTAATTTGTCAAATTAGAAAGTTTAGAACGAAAGTAAAAAATTACATCCTATTCAGCATATTAAACAGCTTATTAAGCATATTTGGCAAGTTTAGTTCATAGGTAGAAATATACATCCTGTTTAGCCTATTTAGCTCATAGGTTGAAAAATACATCCTATTTAGCAAATTTTAAAGCCTTTTCAGCCTATTTAGAACATATGTTGAACATAATATCCTATTTAGCCTATTAAACAGCCTTTTCAACCTATTTAGTACATAAGTTGAAACATACTCAGTACATCCTATTTAGCCTTTTAAACCGCCTTTTCAGCCTATAAGCCTATTTAGCCTTTTTAGTACAAAGGTTGAAACATACATTCTATTAAGCCTATTAAACAGCCTTTTCAGCATATTTAGCCTATTTAGTACAAAGGTTCAAACATACATCATAGTTAGCCTAGTTAGCTTATTTAACAGCCTTTTCATCCTTTTTTAGAAAGTTTAGTACAAAGGTTTTCAAAAATACATCCTATTCAGCCTAGCCTTTTTAGTCTATATACAAGTTTAGTACATACGTAGACATATACATCATGTTTAGCCTATTAAACATCCTATTTAGCCTATTAAGTCTATTTAACAGCCTTTTCAGCCTATTCAGAAAGTTTAGAACAAAAATTAAAAAATACATCCTATTTAGCCTATTTAACAGCCTTTCAGCCTTTTTAGAAAGTTTAGTACAAAGGTTAAAAATACATCTTATTTATTATTTAACAGCTTATTTAGCCTATTTAGCAAGTTAAGTACACACGTACACGTAAACATCCTTTTTAGCCAATTTAGCTAGCCTATTCAACATCCTATTTAGCCTTTTTAGTCTAGTACAAAGGTTAAAAATACATCTTATTTATTATTTAACAGCTTATTTAGCCTATTTAGCAAGTTAAGTACACACGTACACGTAAACATTCTTTTTAGCCAATTTAGCTAGCTTATTCAACATCCTATTTAGCCTTTTCAGCCTATTTAGAAAGTTTAGTACAAAGGTTTAAACATACATCCCATTTAGCCTATTTAATAGCCTTTTCAGCCTATTTAGTCTATCTAGAAAGTAAGTACTTTATTAGAAAGTAAGTACTGTATTAAAAAATACATCCTATTTATCATTTTTTAGCAATTTTAGTAAATACGTAGACACATACATCCTATTTAATAGCCTATTTAGCAAGTTAAGTACATACGTAGACACATACATCCTATGTAGCCTATTTAACAGCCTATTTAGCAATTTTAGTAAATACGTAGACACATACATACTTTTTGACAGCCTTTTTAGCAAGATTAGTACTTACGTAGACACATACATCGTATAAAGCCTATTTAGCCTTTTAACAGCATGTTTAGCATGTAAAGTACATACGTAGACACATTCATCCTATTTAGCCTATTTAACAGCCTTTTCGGCCTATTTAGAAAGTTGAGTACAAAGATTAAAAATACATCCTTTTTAGCCTATTTAACAGTCTATTTAGCAAGTTAAGTACATACGTAAATATACATCCTTTTTAGCCTATTTTTCATATTTAACATCATATTTAAACCCATTTAGACTATTTAACAGCCTTTTCGGCCCATTTAGAAAGTTTAGTACAAAGGTTAAAACATACATCATTTTTAGCCTATTTAACAGCCTATTTAGCCTATTTAGCAAGTTTAGTACATAGGTAGACATAAACATCCTATTTAGCCAATTTTACAGCCTATTTAGAAATTATGTAGACACATCAATCCTTATTAACTCATACATCCTACTTAGCATATTCAGCCTATTTAACAGCCAATTCAGAAAGCTTAGTACATATGTAGACGCATACATCCAATTAAGCCCATTTAACAGGTTATTGAGCCTATTTAGCAAGTTTAGTACATACGTAGACATATTTATCTTTTTTAGCCTATTTAACAGCATATTTAGCCTTTTCAGCAAGTAAAGTACATACGTAGGCACATGCATCCTTTTTAGCCTATTTAACAGCCTTTTTATCATATTTAGCAAAGTTAGTACATAAGTTGACACATAAATCCTATTTAGCCTATTTAGCAAGTTTAGAACATACATGAATGTAGACCCATACATCCTTATTAGAATATTTAGCCTATTTAACAGCCAATTTAGCAAGCTTAGTACATACGTAGACGCACACATTCAATTTAGCCCATTTAACAGGCTATTTAGCGTATTTAGCAAGTTTCATACATACGTAGACACATACATCCTATTTAATAGCGTATTTAGCTTATTTAGCAGGTTTTGTACATACATAGACACATTCATCATATTTTGCATATTTTGCCTGTTGAACAGCCTATTTAGCTTCTTAAGCAAGTTAAGTACATATGTTAAAACATATATCATATTGAGCCTATTTAGCTAATTTAACAGCCTTCTCTGGCTTATTATCCTATTTATTAAGTAAAGTACATAGTTTCATACATGCATCCCATTTAGGCTATGTATTAGCCTTTTTCAGCCGTTTAGCCTACTAGTATTTAGCAAGAAAGGTACAATGGTCAATGCAGGCATCATATTAAGTATATTTAATGACCTTTTCAATCTTTTTAGACTATAGCAAGTTTAGTACAAATGTTTTCTCATACAGCATGAGTGGCCTATATATTAATCGTTATTGAGCATATTTAGTAAGTTCAGTAAATAGATTCAAACATACATCGCATCTGGCTTATTGTATATCCATTTTAGCCTATTTACCACGCGTAGTACATAGGTTGAAACGTACAACCAATTTAGCCTATTAAACAGTCTTTCAGCCAATTTATCATGTTTAGTTTATAGGTTCAAACATACATCCTAGTTAGCCTATTGAAATGCTTATTTATCAATCTTTTCTGCTTATTTAGACAGTTTAGTACATATGTTGAAAAATACATCATAAAAAATCTATTTAGCCTATTTTAAAGCCTTTTCAGCCCATTTAGCAAGTGTAGTACATACGTGCAAACATACAACTTTTAAAGCCTATTTACACAGCTTTTAAACCTATTAAGCAAGTTTAAAGTATGGTTATTACATACTGGGCACGTGTTTTTCCCAGTGTCCACCAGTCCCCCACACACACCATCCACGCCACAAACAGATGGAGACTAAATCAAAATTAAATGTCATCTTTGTAAAAATTTAAATATCTTCAATTAAAACTTAAGTTCATAGGAATTGACACTGTATGACTACATTTGTCCAAACATTTGCAGTGTAGTAAGTTTATTATTTAGGAGTACATGGACACAATATTTGTACTTACACTATGCGACTACAGGTGGGGAAACTTTGAATACGCGCATGTGAATGAAACGAAGTCAATACAAAAAGTTAAGTTTTGTAGTAACATTTGTGCTTTTTAAATGTATTATTGATTGTTATTCACGTAAAATAATATGGTTGTTGCAGCTAGAATATCAGCAGAAGTTGTAGCAATAAATGCGATCATGGTGAGTGTGTAATATTATAGTTGATTGTGGTGTTCTTGGTGTTCATGCTGTTAAGAGTTTTTTATTTAAATGTTTGTTATTGCTTTTCGTGTGTTTGGGTTTATAATACAATTGTTGATGTTGATGTATTTAAAAACAACATCAAAACCATTTGATGAAAACAATTAAAATATGTACTGGAAGGATACACAAAAATCAAATTCCATATGCTTGACAATTGTATACACCTTTTAATTGAACTTCAGTTATATTAGATACTAATTATTAGTCATCATTATACATTTTTACTTTCACAACATCACAACAAAAGACGTCCTAAGGGGCTTTTGTCCAAAGGGGCAAAAGTGCTAGGGGGCTAATGTCCTATGGGGCTTTTGTCCTAGGGGCTAATGTCCGAGAGGGCTAATGTCCTACACTCAGATGATTGTATGTGTTAAACATTGATTGGCGTATACTGTTTAGTTGGGTTTCGCATCTAACTGTTGGAACAAATGTAAAAACGATCGTCCGGGTTGTCAATATAACGTTTGAACGAATGTCCGGGTTGTAAAAAAAATGTTGGTACGAATATTCGCCTTGTGAACATTAGCGTAGGAACAATTTCTGTGGGAACGAAAGTCCGAATACCAGTTTTCACTGTGCGATACATTTTATTTGAGACTTAAATCAAATACTAACAGACGAATGTTCGTTGTATATTGTATAATTATTTCAGAATTTCAATGACAATGGTATGCAAATTTAGGCACATCTGGTGAGGGAGTATGATGTCGCTATTTTTACTTATAACAATCATAAGAACAAAGGCAGCGCGGTATAAAGAGCAGCATCGCGCAAGCATGCGGCATGGTCAGGTCGGACCTTAAAGACCTCGTGAAGAGGCCGGTAGGACCTGTAAATAAACTCTGATTTAAATTAAAAAAAAATAAAAAAAACATGCGGCATGGCGCATGCTCGTGGACAACAACATAGGTCAGGCTACAAAGACCTCGTGCAGAGGCCAGTAGGACCTGTAAATAAACTCTGATACACACACGCTCGTGGACAACCGTCGTTGCGTCATGCTATTATGTAAACTGATATGATTGATAAGAACACAGGCATTGCAGTATGAAGAGCAGCGGGGCGCATCCTTAATGGTAACCGTCGCTGCGTCAAGGGACCTACACAAACACTGTGATTGTATAGGTCCCTGCTGCGTCCTACTATTTACTGCTAGTGTGATCGCTAAAATTACATTGAAATATAAAGAAATGTACCCAAACGTATTTTTGAAATTATGTTGTACTTCGTACTTTCAAATGCATGACATACTAATATTACTTTTACCAACAAAAAATTTAAACAATCAAATATAGTGTATAATTTAACTTGTGTGCTTGACTACAAATATTTAACCAAGTTGTGTCATAAAACCCTCAATTTATAACAAGTATTTATACTATTTAGTATTTGCTTCTCTATTTATATTATCTGAGTTACCATTTGCACTTATAAATACAATCATAATTCAATAACATTTATTAATAATGAAATGATTTAATTAACTTTTGGTTGCAATATTTCAAATCCAAATTTGTGTTTATTATCCAGAAAAATTAAAATTTTAAGGAATTCATTAATTATATATAAATTATTAATGTTTTATTACATAGTATAAAATACATAATATTATATCCTTCTAAGCCTATTTAGCCTATTTAACAGCCTTCTCAGCCTGTTTAGCATATTTTACAATTTTCTTTAATAATACTTTTAATAATTTTAAACTACATACTACTCAACCTGTTTAAATTATTATGCAGGTTTATTAAATATGTTGAAATATATATGATATTAAGTATATTTAGTAGACTTTGTTAATCTTATAAGCGTATTAAGCAAGTTTTTTTTAAAACGGTTGTAACATACATTCTTGATAAAAAAGGCTGATATGGCTGCTTAATAGGTTTAATATGCCAAATCTGATGCAGTTTTAGGCCTTTTTAGAAAGTTTATTATAAATGTTGAAACATATATCATATTAAGCCTATTCAGCAAGTTTTTGTAATATTTCGAAACATACATTCTATATAGCATATTTATCAGCTTGTTAAGCCCGTAAGCATATTAAGCAAGTTTATTAAAGACGTTAAAATGCATTTTATTTAGCATTTTGAGCTTATTTAGAATAATATTTAGCATATTCAGCAAGTGTATGAAATAGAATGAAATATACAACCCATTTAGCGTTCAAGCATATATAGCGTCCTATGTATTTTGTTCTGCAAGCTAATTAAATAGGCCGAACCATACATCATATTTAGCCTTTAAACAGTCATTGAAGCCTATGAAGCCTTTTAAGCTTGTATGTCTAACAGATTCATCACATTTAGCCTATTTAACAGCCTATTTAATATAGTTAGAATAGTTAGAAAGTTAAAAGAAGGATTTAAATATAGCAAATTTAGCAAGTTTATAAAATTGGTTACAAAATGCATTTTAAACACATGAAATCTATTTCGCAGCATATTTGGCAAGTTTAAAAATTATGGAAAAATACAGCCAATTTAGCCTTTATAGCAGCCTATAACAGATAATTTAGCATAATTAACACGTTACATAAATTGAATTAAACTACAGCCTATTTAGTCTATTTAACAAGTTTATTAAAAAAATCCTATTTAGCTTTCTAAACCTTTTATCAGCCTATGTATCAATTATATAATATACTATACAATATATAGCATATTTGGCACACCAATCCTATTAATATGCTTAAAAATGTTATTAAGCACATTTATTATGTAATAAACACGATTTACCGAGCGTCGTTTTAGCCTTTTGAGAAAGTTTAATTTAAAGGTTAAAACATACATCCCATTAAGCATATTAAGCAAGTTTATAAAATATGATAAAATTTAAAGGTTATGCAATACATCTAGCCTGTTTATCAGCATATTAAATATCATGACCACATACAGCACTAAATACTAGGTATCAAATACTGCATATTAGGTATTTTGTTAATTAATTTGAAATGTACATCTTATTTTGCACATTTTACATTTTCAGCAGATACATAAGCAAGTTAAAATATATTAAAATATGCAGCTTTTTTTATTTAGCTTATTTTAGATATTATTCATCTTTAAAAACATCAGACCGTGCATTTATGGCTAGACAAAGACGTACTTAAAGCTGTACTTGTAAAGACGGATTGTAGGACAAACGGCAACCGGACAATTGGAACCCAGTGTTTTTTGCATACCCGGACAGTCGGCACCCTGTAAATTTGTCGACCTGGACAATAGGCACCCGATTAAATTGTTAACCCGGACAAACGGCTACCGATTTAATACTAAGAAGCAGTTAATGTTGTTTTTACCAATAAAGACACTTGACTTGATATGGCTTTGTAGGGAAAGAAAATCCCGTCATCACCTTATCGTACTGATTAGTCTAATCCGCTGAATGGTTGTAAACAAAAAAGATCGCTAATTTTTAATATAAATAATACCTGACGGACATTGCGTTAGAAAAGTACTATCTTCATGTATTGTGGTGTTTTATATTATATATTGTATACATATATTGGGTCAATCACATGTTTTTACTAAACCAATTAGCTGTTTAGACTGTTTAGTCAAACAAGGTGCTGACGGGCTAAATCGATTGTCTTTTATCGGGTGCCGTTTGTCCGGGTTTACAATTAAATCGGAAGCCGATTTTCCGGGTCGATATATTAACAGGGTGCCGACTGTCCGAGTATGCAAGAAAACACTGGGTGACGATTGTCCGTTTGCCGTTTCTCCGGAAATCGTAAAAACGTTTATTCGGTCTTAAATATTACGAATGTTCGGTTTCATATTGCTTCAAAGACACATATTTTATTAATCAATTATGTATAAGTTTATATCTTTTTTTGTTTAAACAATCTTATTTTTAAGGTTTATTAATGTTAGAAATGTGTTGCGCGTGTCAAAATTGCACGTGTATTGGAATACACGCTGAAAACGCGTGATAGCGCCAGACACGGAGCGTGTATTGACCTCTCATCTAGAGTCCGTGCGCCAGATAACAGAGTGCGGCGGATGACCTCCGGGAATTTTCCCTCGATGTAACCATTCTATTTTGTTAATAGATAGATCTTCGGACACACCTGGAGCGGCAGCGGGAGCGTGTTGTGTAATGTTTATTTATATTAAGGATAAGAACAAAGGCAGGGCGGCATAAAGAGCAGCGGGATCATCCTACTTGGGAACCGTCGCTACGTCCTGATATTAATTGCTAGTTGGAGCACTGAAACGACAATAAGATATTACGTTATAAAGAAATTTACACGTTAATACTTAAAAATGCAAAATACTTTAAAATGATCGAAATTATAATTACGTTCACAAACTTAAAGATCGATTAAAATAATATATTTAAATAATAAAACTGAATTTCTTGATAATAAAAGTGAACACAATTCTGAATTGATTTTATCTGAGTAAAATTGGCACATATAAATAGAATCATTATACAAGTAGTTTTATCCTTAATGAAATTATTACATTCACTTATGTAAGAAAGGTTTTAAGTAAAATTTGGCGACCCATTTATTCATGATCGGAATGATACATATCCATGTCTGATGTTTTGACAGGGCTGACGGTCGCTCCTACATTATTTTGCCAACCCGGACAATCGCTCCTACATTATTTTGTCAACCCGGACAATCGCTCCTACATTATTTTGACTCCACGGCAAAACATATTATTCGCCGATCAAAGGCTAACACCTATAATTAACCAACAATTAAAATTGCCAACCTGTTAACCTATGTCTTTATTTTCGCTTTCGCTTTAAGACATATCCTCGGCAAATAAGTTACACTTAAAAAAATATGATTTTAATTATTATTTCAATGTGATTATTTTCCTCAGGAATCAACAATTATTTATCATCTACATAGCTATGTTATACTTATCTTTGTAAATAATCTAATTGAATGTATTGAGTTGTTTCAATTATGATCTCATGTGTGTGTATATACTCGATTGTACTTCCTTGCTTGTATTATATGTTATGTTCTTCATGAATGGAGGAAAATAAAAGTCTATCTATCAAAGTAAGCCGATTCAACATGAGCCGATCAATTTGATTTTAATTAATTAATTTACTTATTAACATACTATGTTACAGCTTGTCGATTCTGTAAATATAAGGTAGTTATAAGGGCACTTCGGACCATGGTTCCTACATTATTCCTATCAGGGACATTCGTTCCTACAATACATTTATTGAAATAAGTGCCATTTTGCGAATGGAATAAACATAAAAACCGCATTTAATCAATAATTGCTATATCAACAATGGTAGTATCAATCGATAATGACCACTTTCACACCTATGATGTGCGAACCGTGCATAAAGATTACAGACTGGCGTCACATTAAACGGGCCTTTTCACAGATGTTGGCATGGTTTGAAGTTTGTCATTAAATGTTTTATATTGATAAATGTAAACATTAAATTTTAAAAGCTCAAGTAAAAAATCAAAAATAAAATTTAAGAAAGGAAAAAAAAGTAGCCCGCAGCAGGACTCGAAGTAAAAAACGCATTAGCCAACTAAGCTATCCTGCCAAGGATACATAAGATGCGTATTTTATACCTTGTTTCTTCGTAGTTGCACAAATTTAAACGACAACAACAGAACTCTCCAAATTATTCAATCGCTTCGCGTTGCAACGCTTTATAATTTTTAGGTTTTTAAATCGTCAAAAGATGCATATAATAGCTATATTAGACCATGGCACATGTTCAGTTATACTGTTTCTTCACAAATATCATAACTAATCCGAAAATTTGCGAATATGGAACAACTTTTTTCAATTTTGTTAATTTACCACACCGTGAAAAGATCCCTTTAAAGTGAAATAAGGATAGTAAACAATTGGCTAGTTCATTTTTTTTTACATTTGACCCATTGATTGATACGACACTGAACGATTTCTTAATCGGCATTTCAATGATTATTAAAATAGTGTGTTAAAGTGATACTGATACTGAACGATTTTTGTATGTGTTGAATTGTAATATATTGATAAAATGTTACATGTATATGTTACAATAACACAAAATAGACAAGAAAAATCATACATTGAAGACGAAATTCATAAAATGCAACATGCTGGCGAATTCAAATGTACAGACATTTTCGACTTCAGAATTAAATATCTGGCTTACAGTATTTGGCATTTTCCGACACAAGTTGGCAATTTTAATTGTCGGTTAATCATAGGTGTTAGCCTTTGACCGGCGTACACTACGTTTTGCAGTGGAGTCAAAATAATGTAGGTGCGACTGTCCGGGTTGACAAAATAATGTAGGTGCGATTGTCCGGATTGGCAAAATAATGTAGGGGCGACTGTCCGCCCTGTCAAAACATCGTAGGAGCGACTGTCCGCCCTGTCAAAACATCGTAGGAGCGACTGTCCGCCCTTTCAAAACAGCGTAGGAGCGACTGTCCGCCCTGTCAAATTTAGCGTAGGAGCGATTGTCCGTATGAGTGATTGTCCGGATACCATGTCGGATTACTAAATGATGAAGTATTTCAGTATGTTATTATAGAAAAAAGAAATCTGGTTTAATTTGTACTAAAACAACTTAATACTGACCTCAAACATTTTATTGTTGTACTGACATATGTTCTGTAAAAAACATGTTGTCTTCCTGTACCTATGAAGTTTCATGATCCTAGGCGTAAGTGTTCTTGAGTTATCATCCGGAAACCATCTGGTGGGGACGGAGACCCCACGACACCAGTACATAATATGATCTGCACATTTTCTTTTAAACTACATCCAAGAACGAGTAACTGTGGCATTAACCTTAGACCTAGTGACATCAAAATCAATAGGAGTCATCCGCCAGTCATAATCAATGTACCTATGAAGTTTCATGATCCTAGGCGTAAGCGTTATTGAGTTATCATCCGGAAACCATCAGGTGGACGGACCGACCGACCGACGGACAGACGGACCGACCGACCTACCGACATGTGCAAAACAATATACCCCCTCTTCTTCGATGGGGCATAATAAGACAGAGATTTTACTTTTTATTAATTAAAATCAGCTGTTTACAAGCAAACAAAAAACAACACAATAAGTCATGCGGCCGGGAGAATGGACACGCAGAGATATCAATATCTTGTTTTGACATATAAGCACCCCAATTTCAACAATCAGTATCAATTTATGTTTCACCAAAATGCAAATTGTTCTAATCTTATGTCTTGTAAGTAAACTAGTAAATATTAGACGTGCGGTTTCAATATTAATTGCAATTGTTAATTCCCTTCATAACTTACAATGTTAACCAGTTCATAAAACTATCGTCCAACTTCAATATTCTACCATTACTTATAAATTGTATAATGCATATATAATGCAGGTTATGAGCTTGTATATACGTTATTGCTGAATTTATAAATATTGTTGTTGTCGCTGCTTTTGAATAATGTTATGTATATGTATATAAATTGGGGCAAGGAAAATGCAAGCCATCCGTCATTTCCGGTATTTAAATACATGTACATGTATTGTGATCGACCATATTTAAGAAACAATTAATTTGTAAAAAAAATACATTTACCTATCAACATTGAAAGGCAGTCCGCGCAGAAATATCATAATTGAATATGTATTCTAATAGCGAAAATAGGGGAAGAATATTCGGGAGCCGATTGCCTGAGTGACAAAGCAAACTGATGCCGATTTTCCAAGAGGACAATTTATTCGAGGGTCATTTGTCCTAGTGGACAAATTTACGAGGAAACCATTGTCCGGGAATGCCAAAAACGCAGAGAGCCGATTTGCCGGGTGCCGTTTGTCTGGATACAATGTGTTTGGACCTTTTAACATGTTAACCTATTTGTAAGATCATTAAACATAATATGCATGTTTACAAAACAATTAGTACTGTCCCCCTACTCTAGCTCTAACGGACATAAATTCAGTTCGGACGACTACCAACGTTTTGAGCTTCAAATGAGCTCATCCAATTTTACTAACAATTGAGATAGTAGTTTTATTAAATAAACACAATTTAGTATTTTCCATAGCATCGATACTTGAATCCAAAATAGATTATACACCAGTTACACATGTGAAACTGCACAATAAAAATGCCACAAAGCAAATAACATTTGGGGCGGGCAGACGTTGCTATATTATGTCTAGAGTGTCGTGTGTCATTTAAAGATAAGTTATATAATTAAGCGTCAACAGTATTATTTACTGAAAGTTTTGTCGACAGAGCATTAAAACAGACTTTCGCCTGGTTGAAATTAATTCATTACACCGTATGATAGTCAATTTATTACCGAATAATTATTCGTATCCCTGATTCGTTGAGATGTAACGTAACAACCAAATATCTGAACAGGATCATTACTCATTATCACATGAATGCTGAAACATACATGTCTTAGGCGTGACAGTGTGCACGATGTTGCACGTATATTTTGTTTGATTGGTCTTTTTGAATTAAGTAAGATAAATATATCCAATTGCACATCATGAACTACACTAAATTTTGTCAAGAACTCGGCAATAGCAACGCAAAAATAACAGTACAAAAATCCGAGAGCCAGCTTACATGCGCGAAGATATAATAATAAACAAGAATCCGGGAGCCAAAAGACCACGCATGCGCGTATGGTTGAATAATGGTTACACTAAACCTATATTTCTCACGGGCAAAAATGGAGCGTAATAGGCTAAATAGGTTGCACCTGGCTCCGATCCTAATTAAAACTACCGGCCGAAACTAGGTCAGCCCGACAGGCAGCCGACGGCTGGTCAGCGTGCACTAGGTCTCTCCCGGGGGATAACTCTTGTTCGTCCGAAAGGGGCCCTTAAAGGGGCATACCCGCTCACTGGGAAATGACGCATACGAGATGAAGGCTAAATAGGCTGCATGCACGGGGCCGACCGTAATTAAAACTCCCGGCCGAAACTAGTTCAGCCCGATAGGCAGTCGACGGCTGGTCAGCGTGCACTAGGTCTCTTCCGGGGGATAACTCTTGTTCGTCCGAAAGGGGCCCTTAAAGGGGCAAACCCACTCACAGGCAAAAATGGCGCGTAATAGGCTAAATAGGTTGCACCTGGCTCCGATCCTAATTAA
This sequence comes from Dreissena polymorpha, assembly GCF_020536995.1. NCBI lineage: Eukaryota > Metazoa > Mollusca > Bivalvia > Myida > Dreissenidae > Dreissena > Dreissena polymorpha. The sequence goes on from NC_068362.1 coordinate 29,961,700, forward strand.
AACTCCCGGCCGAAAATAGGTCAGCCCGACAGGCAGCCGACGGCTGGTCAGCGTGCACTAGGTCTCTCCCGGGGGATAACTCTTGTTCGTCCGAAAGGGGCCCTTAAAGGGGCATACCCGCTCACTGGGAAATGACGCATACGAGATGAAGGCTAAATAGGCTGCATGCACGGGGCCGACCGTAATTAAAACTCCCGGCCGAAACTAGTTCAGCCCGATAGGCAGTCGACGGCTGGTCAGCGTGCACTAGGTCTCTTCCGGGGGATAACTTTTGTTCGTCCGAAAGGGGCCCTTAAAGGGGCAAACCCACTCACAGGCAAAAATGGCGCGTAATAGGCTAAATAGGTTGCACCTGGCTCCGATCCTAATTAAAACTACCGGCCGAAACTAGGTCAGCCCGACAGGCAGCCGACGGCTGGTCAGCGTGCACTAGGTCTCTCCCGGGGGATAACTCTTGTTCGTCCGAAAGGGGCCCTTAAAGGGGCATACCCGCTCACTGGGAAATGACGCATACGAGATGAAGGCTAAATAGGCTGCATGCACGGGGCCGACCGTAATTAAAACTCCCGGCCGAAACTAGTTCAGCCCGATAGGCAGTCGACGGCTGGTCAGCGTGCACTAGGTCTCTTCCGGGGGATAACTCTTGTTCGTCCGAAAGGGGCCCTTAAAGGGGCAAACCCACTCACAGGCAAAAATGGCGCGTAATAGGCTAAATAGGTTGCACCTGACTCCGATCCTAATTAAAACTCCCGGCCGAAAATAGGTCAGCCCGACAGGCAGCCGACGGCTGGTCAGCGTGCACTAGGTCTCTCCCGGGGGATAACTCTTGTTCGTCCGAAAGGGGCCCTTAAAGGGGCATACCCGCTCACTGGGAAATGACGCATACGAGATGAAGGCTAAATAGGCTGCATGCACGGGGCCGACCGTAATTAAAACTCCCGGCCGAAACTAGTTCAGCCCGATAGGCAGTCGACGGCTGGTCAGCGTGCACTAGGTCTCTTCCGGGGGATAACTTTTGTTCGTCCGAAAGGGGCCCTTAAAGGGGCAAACCCACTCACAGGCAAAAATGGCGCGTAATAGGCTAAATAGGTTGCACCTGGCTCCGATCCTAATTAAAACTCCCGGCCGAAACTAGGTCAGCCCGACAGGCAGCCGACGGCTGGTCAGCGTGCACTAGGTCTCTCCCGGGGGATAACTCTTGTTCGTCCGAAAGGGGCCCTTAAAGGGGCATACCCGCTCACTGGGAAATGACGCATACGAGATGAAGGCTAAATAGGCTGCATGCACGGGGCCGACCGTAATTAAAACTCCCGGCCGAAACTAGTTCAGCCCGATAGGCAGTCGACGGCTGGTCAGCGTGCACTAGGTCTTTTCCGGGGGATAACTCTTGTTCGTTGTATGTTTCAACCTATGTTTTAAATAGGCTTAATAGGCTCAATAGGCTGAAAATGCTGTTAAATAGGCTAAATAGGCTACTTAGGATTTACCGTATGTTTCAACATGTGTACTACACTTTCTAAATAGGCTGAAAAGGCTGTTAAATAGGATAAATAGGCTAATTCGATGTATGTTTCAAGCTATGGCTAAATAGGCTGAAAAGGCTGTTAAATAGTCTAAACAGGTTAAATACCTTGTATGTTTCAACCTATGTTCTAAACTTTCTAAATAGGATGAAAAGGCTGTTAAATATGCTAAATAGGCTAAATAGGATGTATCTTTCAACCTATATACTAAATCGGCTAAATAGGCTGTAAAATAGGCTAAATCGGCTAAATAGGATGCATGTTTCAACCTGTATACTAAATAGGCTTAATATGCTTAATATGCTTAAAATGCTGTTAACTTTGTACTTAATAGGCTAAATAGGCTGAAAATGCTGTTAAATAGGCTAAATAGGCTAAATAGGATGTATGTTTCAACCTATGTACTAAATAGGCTAAATAGGATAAATAGGCTGAAAAGGCTTTTAAATAGGCTAAATAGGATGTATGTTTCATCCTATATACTAAATAGGCTAAATATGCTAAATAGGCTGAAAATCCTGTTAAAAAGGCTAAATAGGCAAAATAGGATGTATGTTTTAACCTATTTACTAAATAGGCTAAATAGGCTGTTAAAAAGGCTAAATCGGCTAAATAGGATGCATGTTTCAACCTATGTACTAAATAGGCTAAATAGGCGAAATAGGCTGAAAATGCTGTTAACTATGTACTTATAGGCTAAATAGGCTGAAAATGCTGTTAAATTGGATAAATATGCTAAATAGGATGTATGTTTCAACCTATGTACTAAATAGGCTAAATAGGCTAAATAGGCTGAAAAGGCTGTTAAATAGGCTAAATAGGCTAAAATAGGCTTAATATGCTAAATATGCTGAAAATGCTGTTAAATAGGCTAAATAAGCTAAATAGGATGTATGTTTCAACCTATTTACTAAATAGGCTAAATAGGCTAAAATAGGCTAAAAAGGCTGAAGAGGTTGTTAAATTGGCTAAATAGGCTAAATAGGATGTTTGTTTCAACCTATGTACTAAATAGGCTTAATAGGCTTAATAGGCTGAAAATGCTGTTAACTATGTACTTAATAGGCTAAATAGGCTGAAAATGCCGTTAAATAGGCTAAATATGCTAAAAAGGATGTATGTTTCAACCTATGTACTAAATAGGCTAAATAGGCTAAATAGGCTAAATAGGCAGAAAAGGCTGTTAAATAGGCTAAATAGGCTAAAATAGGCTAAACATGCTAAATAGGCTGAAAATGCTTGTAAATAGGCTAAATAGGATGTATGTTTCAACCTATTTACTAAATAGGCTAAATAGGCTAAAATAGGCTAAAAAGACTGAAGAGGCTGTTAAATTGGCTAAAAAGGCTAAATAGGATGATTGTTTCAACCTATGTACTAAATAGGCTTAATAGGCTAAATAGGCTGAAAATGCTGTTAACTATGTACTTAATAGGCTAAATAGGCTGAAAATGCTGTTAAATAGGCTAAATATGCTAAAAAGGATGTATGTTTCAACCTATGTACTAAATAGGCTAAAAAGGCGTAATAGGCTAAATAGGCTGAAAAGGCTGTTAAATAGGCTAAATAGGCTAAAATAGGCTAAACATGCTATATAGGCTGAAAATGCTGTTAAATACGCTAAATAGGCTAAATAGGATGTATGTTTCAACCTATTTACTAAATAGGCTAAATAGGCTAAAATAGGCTAAAAAGGCTGAAGAGGCTGTTAAATTGGCTAAATAGGCTAAATAGGATGTTTGTTTCAACCTATGTACTAAATAGGCTAAATAGGCTAAATAGGCTAAATAGGCTAAATAGGCTAACTTCATACACGTTCATTTGCTGTTATTTGTAACCGAACGAACAAAGAAAAAAAAATCTTACGTTTTGAATAACTAATAAATCCTTCCATTATCAATTAGAAGTCAATCGGTGTAGAAATGAAGAAATTATAGCAAAAGGCAATTTTGGGTGGGCGTGGCCTGTGTGGGCGGGACGCCCCAGGGTTGGTAATGGGGCCATACATAGTTGAGATTGACCGTATTGTCAAAAGAGAGGTTCAGTATCAATTGAAAGTAAATGGGTAAAGAACTTTTTAAGTTATCGAAGGATCCAGAAAAGTGTCAGTATAAGTCCCATGAAATATCATGTCCTTTATAAATTAAAAGAAAATGCAAGGCTCTAAAAACCAATGCACCAACAGAAAGGTACGATGATTAAATTCTACATTCTCCCTTTATTTTGTTGAATAGAAGTTAATGCAGATCTTTACTAAGCAAACTTGAGCTTTGTCACGGACGTGAAGTATACCCCCACGTCCCGCATTGACACAGACTATTTTGCATGCTGTCATCACAAAACAAGAGAATCAAATTTATGGCGAATTTCAAGAATGATAATGCCATTATCATTTATGGCCATTTCGACCTTTGAACTCTTGAATTCTTTCGCATGACATGCAGTCCAAATTTATGGCCATTTTTTTACTTTTGAACTCCAAATGTGACCTAGACCTTGGAGTTATCGACATAATTCTTTCGCATGACAAATCGTCCAATGACTGTGAACAAATGTACCATGTATTTTTTAAAATCTAACAATAAATGACATGGCCCAGACAAGATCATTTATGGCCATTTTTTACCTTTGAACTCACAGTGTAATCTTGACGTTGCAGATATCGACGTAATTCTTTCGCGCGACAGACCGTCCAATAATGGTGAACAAATGTGCCAAATTATTTTAAAATCTCACAATGAACAACCTAGTTATGGCCTGGACAAGCTCATTTATGGCCATTTTTTACCTTTGAACTCAAAGTGGGACCTTGACCTTGGAGTTATCGACGTATTGTTTCGCGCGACACACCGTCCAATGATGGTGAACAAATGTGCCAAATGATTTTAAAATCTCACAATGAATGACATAGTTATTGCCCAGACAAACTCATTAATGGCCATTTTTAATCTTTGAACTCAAAGTGTGACCTTGACCTTCGAGATATTGAAGTAATTATTTCGCGCGACACACCGTCCCATGATGGTGAACAAATTTGCCAAATGATTTTAAAATCTCACAATAAATGATAAAGTAATGGCCCGGACAAGCATTTGACCATTGAACTCCGAGTGTGACCTTGACCTTGGAGATATTTACGTACTTTTTTCACGCGACACACCGTCCCATGATGGTGAACAAATGTACCTAGTTATAATAAAATCTAAAGATAAATGACATAGTTATGGTCCTGACAAACTTGCGGTTTTAAACACACTTAGTGACCCCGTGACCTAGTTTTTGACCCGGCATGACCCATATTCAAACTTGGCCTATACATCATCAAGATACAACTTGTGACCAAGTTTGGTGAAGATCGGATGAAATTTCGGGACTGACCGACAGACCGACCGACAGACCGACAAAGTGACTCATATATAGCCCCCATTACCAATGGTAATGAGGGTTTAAAAATATATTTACTAATCATATAAAGCTAATTTATTACCATCAATGCAAACACTCCACAGCTGTTTCCATCGCGCTGTTTGTTGCAAGGTGGAGCTTTGAACTCCCATTTTTCGAAGCCATCTTTCACAATTTGCGCTCGTTGACACATGAACTGGCTGCAACAAATATTTTGTTAGTAAAAATCAACAAAAATCATGTGCCTATATACTTAAGCGGTACTTTATCTATACCAAATTGTTTTGGAAATCAGTTTTCAAACATATATGTGTGAGTCTATTAACACATTATTTGAAACACATAAGTGTGAAAGATAGGACACAATAAGAATGAACTAAGAAAACAAGCTTAAATTTATATACAGCCTATCATTTTTAAAGTGTTGGTGGTCATTACAAGTTAATATTTAAGATTAAGATCCAAATATAGAAAACAAATAAGATTTACACAGTTTTTTGAATATCTTGTTTGGTATATTGCCTGATAAATGATAACTGGAACTGGCCAAAAAAGCTCAATCATCCCTAAATGTGACCTTTGATCTCTTGTAAACGCATGCTCTGCAGCTTCTCTATATGGAGAACATATGTTGTAAGCTATATTAAAAATGGCATATTCAATTATCGAATCACAGTTTGGATAAGCTCAGAGACACACATAAAAATGAACATACACCAACTGCTACTGTGACTGCTATATCAAGCAGGTAAGACAAAAAATTAATTACAGCTTTGAACCTTACCGTAACAAATCGAACAAGGCCTTGTTGTTACCACCCAACGAGTCGTAAATGGTTACAGTCCTGGACTTAACACTTGCAACCAGCAAAACCCAGTGATTGTTGTCTTTACATTGTAGCAGCATAAGTAGATCATACATATTGAAGTCCACCTACAAAATGTGAAATTATAATGTACCTAAAACAATGTATACATTACTAAACAGTAAGAAATTTGCTCAAATTACTTCAAAGAAGTATAGTGGCATGCTAGAATCAAGTACAGTTTAAGTTAACAATAAAACAAAAGATTGTCAGGTAATATGGTACTCCTGGAACAACTTTGTAGAGGTCATCATTTGCAAAGAACATGTAGAATTTATGAAGAACCACAACTTTTACATAAAAATTAATGTTATATAAAACGAAGACTTTGGCATTCATATCTCACAGACATATCAAGTCATTACCACTGCCACCATCATCAACATAATTATTGGACACACAGAGTTGTTCTGACAAATCTCACAGGCACTTATAATCATGTAATCAAGAGAAAGACTAGTCACCACCTACACCACCTTTATCATGATCATTATTGCATACATATAATTGGTCTGACAAATCTCACGGGATGTAATTAGCAATGTATTCATGAAAAAGGCAAGTAACCGCCACTACCACCTTCATCATAATCATTATTGCATACAGAGAGTTGGTCTGACAAATCACACAGGCACTTATAATCATGTAAGCAAGAGAAAGATAAGAGTCGGGGGGGGGGGGTTGAGAGGGGGTTTAATGTGGGGTGGGGTTACTTATAAGACGATCTTTCAAAAATAAAAAAAGGAAAAAAAACTTTTTTTTTTTGGGGGGGGGGGGGAGTTGTGAGGGGGGAATAATGTGGGGTGTGGTGATCTTTTAAAAAATAAAAAAAGGAAAAAAATTGGGGGAAGCGGAAGGGGGGGTCAGGGATTCTGGGTTGGGGCGTGGGGTTTTTGCCAAACAGTTGGTTTTGCAATCTGAGCACCACACTCATCAATATTTGTGTGCGGATATAAAGATGTTATAAAAATTTAGGATTATAAAACCTTAAGTTTTATTGTGCTGTACTTGTTTAGGTGATGTGTAATACCAACTGGCTACTTCTGTTTTCAGAACTAAAATGCACAAAAGGATTTTATTAATATTTTGTTGAGTTCTCAGATTAATCGAGCCCAAAGCACTTCCTGCTACAAAAACATATTTTATAGCAACAACACATATTGATAATATACTCTTGGTTTATTAAGACATCAACAATAAGCAACATGTATGCATGAGCACATATAGTAAATATGATTCATATATAAATTAAGAAATGTTACATTTGAGAAATGCATTTCTCATTGAATCACATGTTATTAAAACCATTATTTTGAATAGAAATTACACATGCAGTAACAACCAGCTGCAAACAAATTGTTTCTTACATGATTACTTATTCATGTCAAGGATAGGAAATTACACACATAAGGAATGCAATATTATCAATGTGCAGGTATCAACAGTTGTCTTTGATTTAATCTATCTTGAATAATGCATACTTTTTAACATGAAAATCTCATTTGCCACAAAACACTATATTAAAAGTACCAGGAAGGTGGTTAAAAATTCATTATTTCAGTTACAAAGCAATGAATTGAAAACTATCGGTACATTCAAGTTAGCTGTATAAAACATGGCATCACCTTAAAATCAGTTTCAATATCACCTAAAAACCGCAGATGTTGAGTAAGATTGCCCTTTTAAACAAAAAATTATAATTGCCCTTAAATAAGTGATTTAACAATATACATAGAACTATCATGAACCATTTTCAACAGTTACTTTGTTGTTCTAAAATTTAAATAAATATGCAATTTCAAACTATTTTTGCAGGTAAACCATGTACACACACAATTTGTGTGCTCATCTTTACCCTTTTTTTTATCCCCACGCTTTTTTAAAAGCGTGGGGATATTGTGGTTATCTCCGCCGTCTGTCTATCTGTCCGTCCTGGACACTATTATCTCCTACACTATTAGAACTAGAACCCTGAAACTTACACACATGGTAGCTATGAGCATATATGCGACGGTGACAGCGACGGAATTTTGATCTGACCCCTGGGCCAAAAGTTATGGGGGTCAGGGTGGGGCCGGGTCAGAGATTTTCCTGCTACCGCGATTCGAAAAAGGCTCATAACTACTGTGTCCCTTCAGATATAGCTATCATATTTGGTATGCATGTGTATCTAGACAACACCTATCCATGCGCACACAACTTTTTACCCCTATGACCTTGAACTTGGGGTCAGTTTTTCAGGTTTCGAAATCTGCGACCGCGATTCGGAAAAGGCTCATAACTACTGTGTCCCTTCAGATTCTGCTTTCATATTTGGTATGCATGTGTATCTGGACAACACTTTTCCATGCGCATACATTTGTTTATCCCTGTGACATTGACCTTGAACTTTGGGCAAGTTGTCAGGTTTTGAAATCTGCGACCGCGATTCGAAAAAGGCTCATACCTACTGTGTCCCTTCAGATATTGCTTTCATATTTGGTATGCATGTGTATCTGGACAAGACCTTTCCATGCGCATAAAAAAGTTTTCACCCCTGTGACCTTGACCTTGAACTTAAGGTTCGCGTTTAGATTTCGAAAACTATTAAGTGGTTATCTACCCAATCAGAAGAAGTGCAAGCATTTTCATCAGACAAAGGAATTATTCAACAATGAAGCTTGTGTATTGAAAACATATCTAGAGTCACACAGTAGTGGCGCAGACATGTATTTAGTAGTCAATTATTTGTGTTTACTCATCTGTGAAATGGTTTAGCTCATCCATCCAATGTTTATACAAGGGATTATAACATATTGGTGCACCTGTATTTGAGAGAAGAGATATAATGCAGTCAAGCATAAAAAGCATGAGAAACTCATGGAATAGAGCCACAAGAATCTATAAAAGGGATGAAACTTTCAATTTGTTCAATCACACTTTAAGACTCATTACTGAAAATCTTTCAAAATGTTCAAGTGTGAAAAATGTGACAAACAATTTAAAGCAAAAAGGACTCTTGAACAGGCACATCAAAGACAGACATGAAATTTAACATTTTTATTGTTATGTACAAGATTGCGATAGAAAATTTCTGAGACGCTACTATTAAGTCAACCATTTAACCTCAAAACATAACTTTTCCAAAGCAGAAGCAAGAAGATTGGCTATAACAGAGCATGTTCAGCCATCTCATTCCAATGAGGATGATATGTACATAATGGACGTCAGTAAAGTTGATTCAGTATTAGATTTGTTAGGAGAGCAGGATGAGGAGGAGAAATAAGGGTACCTAAAGCCAAGTGAATTTTAGTCTTGTATTTAGGACTTCGATTTTAACATTTTCACCGCCACCAGAATCATCAAAGCCTCGACTATGCATGGCCCCATAACCAACCCAAGGGCGCCCCTGGGTCAAACATGCGGCGTGGGGATACGCCTCGGCCTCTGCCGCGCCATTTCTAGTTTTAATTTTAAATTGTAGTTGACCTTGTTTTGTTTTTAAAGCCTGGTTTCAATACATCAACTATATTGTGCTATACAAACATCACACACAAAGCTATCTTGGGATGTAGTTTGTGAGACGCAGACCTCATGCAGCCATCGTTTGCAAATGTCGCATGATATCCATTTTAATGCCGTGCGGGTCTTTACAGTGGAGTGATCGAGTCGCACAGATATGTTTGCCGCACTCCACGAATCAGAAGTCTGCGTCTCACGACTTGTCTCGATAAACTGAAACATGGGCCTGTCGCAACAGTGTAGGATTCTTTTTCCTGAACAAACATTCGGCAGTCTGAAAATAAAGTAAAAGTCATTCATACGTCCCTCTCCTTTTTCAAGGGTAGGAAACTAACAAGTTTTGATGATAATGTCAAAATAATGGTCAAAACAAGAAACTGATTAAAATACAAAGTTAGGTCGCCCAAAGGGTGTTCTCAATATGTTATATGCACAAACAGGGATTTCAGATATTAAAGGGGTCAGGACCATGGATAATTAATAAACCCTCATGTCAATTTCATGTGAATTGGTAGCATTACATTCTTACGTTCACCTACCATTACTAACATCAAGAGTGTCTTGGTTTGGGTCAAGCTTTCGTATATTGTTTGGAGGCATAGTGCAATAGCTGTGATATTTTCGGAATAAAATGAACCTAAACACAATACTGAACCAAATTTGCACCTTTCTAGGTATAACAAGAAATGTGTTTGTCGGAAACACTATGCCCCCTTCTGTGCCGCTTTGAATTTCTTTTGACCTTGAAGGATGACCTTGACCTTTCACCACTCAAAATGTGCAACGCTATGAGATACACATGCATGCCACATATGAAGTTGCTATCTTCAATATTGCACAAGTTATGGCAAAATGTTAAAGTTGGAGCAAACAAACCAACAGACAGACCAACAGACAGGGCAAAAACAATATGTCCCCCACTATAGTTCATTCCAACGCTCACGGACACTGGAACGCCGGGAAGAGTAGGAAAGCTCCACTATATATATTTCATATATAATAGTCAAGCTAAAAACCCTATTTTACTATGATTATGACCTAGCTGTCTGATTACAGAGGAGTCTTCACAACATAATGCGTTAACGGTTTTCCTGCAATAAGCAAACAGGACAAAATCAACAACACGAGTATCTATAATATATTCAGAGACAAAAATGATCCATCCATATCTTTGGAAATAAACAAAGAGCATTTAACAATTATTTTGGCCTCATTATTGCCATGTTGATAAATATAATGGGTCATAATGCTTGGTGTGTTACAAGTGAAACACCACCAAAACCTGTGCTCCAGCTTGGCATGAATGGAAGGGCGCAGCACCCTGCCATTCAAAGATTCCAACCTGTACACCTTGGACACCCGTCGAGTTGATAACAATTAATTGGAAGTTACAGTTGTAAGATCGTACGCGAATATCATTTGCCATTTAAAAGGAATCATGATGTTCAAACTTAAACTTTGACCTAGAAGTTGACAAAGGGTTTGTTTTTAGTTGGTCGCATTTTAGAATTTACAGAGCATATTTTGCAAATCAGTGTGTGCTTAGAAGCCTTAGCTACGAAAAGAACCGCAACTCAATTTGCTGAGAACGATCACCACTGCCCGTCTGCAGCAGACGACAAATGATTCTGCTCTAGCAGTGAGTGTATATACCAGCTTGTAAGACGACATAGGCCAGACTAGTGTTTATCATTTAAATCTGTACATATTTGTACCATTTTTTACCTCATCCAAGATATCATTGGGACAAATCTTCTGACAAAGTGTCATGATGATCAGACAATAAATGGGGCCTCTAGAGTGTTAACAAGGTTTAACTATAGCCATAAAAGAAAAAATTCAGAGCCCACTAGCAGCCATGTTTTTCAACCAATCAGCATCATTTTTGAACTCATCCAAGATATTATTGGGATGAATCTTCTGACCATTTTTCATGAACATCGGAAATAAAAGTGGCCTCTAAAGTGTGAACAAGACTTTACTATAGCCATATAATGAAAAAAAATGCACCCCCACTGGAAGTCGTGTTTTCCAAGCAAATGTAACCATTTTCAAACTCTTTCAAGATAGCATTGAGAACAATCTTGTGACCAAATTTCATGAAGCTTTGACAATAAATGTGGCCTCTAAAGTGTTAACAAGGTTTTCCTTAAGCCCTATAAGGAAAAATGCCCCGCCCCCTGGTGTCCATGTTTTCATAGTAACCATTCCCATTTTCGAACTCATTCAAGACATCATTGGGACAAATCTTCTGACCAAGTTTCATAAAGATCAGACAATAAATGTGGCCTATACTATAGCCATAGAAGGAAAAATGCACCTTGGCAGCCATGTTTTTCAACCAATCAGCATCATTTTTGAACTCGTCCAAGATATAATTGGGATGAATTTTCTGACCATGTTACATGAAGATCCGACAATAAGTGTGGCCTCTAGAGTGTTAACAAGATTTTACTATAGCCATTTATAGCCATATTAGGAAAAATGCCCCACCCCCTTGGCAGCCATGTTTTTCAAGCAAACATAACCATTTTCAAACTCATCCAAGATATCATTGAGACCAATCTTCTGACCAAATTTCACAAAGATTGGACAATGCGGCCTTTAGAGTGTTCACACGGTTTTACTAAAGCCATATAAAACCATATAAGGACCATATATAACCATATAAGGAAAAATGCCCCGCCCCCTGGTGGCCATGTTTTTAAAGCAACAAAAACCATTTTCAAACTCATCCAATATATCATTGGAAATTGTTCTGACCAAGTTTCATGAACATCTGACAATAAATGTGGCCTCTAGAGTGTTAACAATGTTTACTATAGCCATATAAGTAAAATGCCCCACCTCATAAATGCCATGTTTTTCAACCAACCGGCGTCATTTTAAAACTTGTCAAAGATATTATTAGGTTGAATCTTCTGACCAAGTTTCATGAAGATCGGACAATGAATGTGGCCTCTAGAGTGTTAACAAGATTTAACTATTATAGCCATAAAAGGATAAATGCCCCGTCCCATAAATGGCAGCCATGTTTTTCAAGCAAACGTACCCATTTTCTCATCCAAGATATTATTGATACCAATCTTCCGACCAAATTTCATGAAGATTTGACAATAAATGCCGCCTCTAGTGTCAACAATGCAAATGTTGACGCTGTACAACGCACGACGGACAAAAGGCGATCACAAAAGCTCACCATGAGCACATTGTGCTCAGGTGAGCTAAAAAAGAGCTGTCAGAGGACAGCGCGCTCGACTAATCGAGTGCTTGACAGTATAACGTAAGCCATCATGGGGTTATGTTCATATTCAATAATTTATTAGGCAATCTTTCAAAAAAAATTAAAAAAAATGAAACAAATATTTTTTTTGGAGGGGGATAAGAGGGGGGTATAATGTGTCATTTATTAGATGATCTATCAAAAATAAAAAAGGAAAAACAAAAAAAAAAATTTTTTTTTTGGGGGGGGGGGCAGGGATTCTGGGTTGGGGCGTGGGGTATTGTTTTGGTGGAATCAATTGTGGTACTAAGGTAAGATTTGTTTTGTTAAAGTATTGATAAAATCTGTTCATAAATAAAGAAGTTATGGCAATGTAACTAAAGTAATATGCATATAATAATGGAAAAAGGGCCATTTTTCTTACAAAATGCTTGATACATTTGTCTGCTCTTCTTTATAGATTGGGGTCATGTTGGTAAAGAAGTTTGCAAAATATGAAAGCAATATGTCAAGGGACATTGAAAATATTTTAGGTGGTACGCCAACTTTAACATATATTTAGCAATAATATGAATATTCTAAATGGTAAAGGGGCTATAATTATTACAAAATGCTTGATAGAGTTGTCTGCTCTTGTTTATAGGTTGGAGTCATGTTGGAAAAGAAGAATGCAAAATATGAAAGCAATATGTCAAGGGACATTGAACATATTTGGGGTAGTACATAAACTTTTGCTGCATTTTCTAAGTGGAAAATGGGCCATAATTATTACAAAATGCTTGATAGAGTTGTCTGCTCTTGTTTATAGGCTAGGGTCATGTTGGTAAAGATGTATGCAAAATATGAAAGCAATATGTCAAGGGACATTGAAACAATGGCTGTTTGAAAAACATGCATGCCCCCCATATGGGCTCTCCGTTGTAGTGACAGCCATGGTGCGAATATGTTTTTTGTCACTATGACCTTGACCTTTGACCTAGTGACCTGAAAATCAATAGGGGTCATCTGCGAATCATGATCAATCTACCTATCAAGTTTCATGATCCTAGGCATAAGCGTTCTTCAGCTATCATCCGGAAACCATTTTACCATTTCGGGTCACCGTGACCTTGACCTTTGACCTAGTGACCTAAAAATCAATAGGGGTCATTTGCGAGTCATGATCAATGTACCTATGAAGTTTCATGATCGTAGCCATAAGCGTTCTTGAGTTATCATCCGGAAACCATTTTACTATTTCGGGTCACCGTGACCTTGACCTTTGATAGTGACCTGAGAATCAATAGGGGTCATCTGCGAGTCATGATCAATCTACCTATTAAATTTCATGATCCTAGGCATAAGCATTCTTGAGTTATCATCAGGAAACCATTTTACTATTTCAGGTCAACGTGACCTTGACCTTTGACCTAGTGACCTGAAAATCAATAGGGGTCATCTGCCAGTCATGATCAATCTACCTATGAAGTTTCATGATCCTAGGCATAAGCGTTCTTGAGTTATCATCCGGAAACCATTTTACTATTTCGAGTAAACGTGACCTTGACCTTTGACCTAGTGTTCTGAAAATCAATAGGGGTCATCTGAGAGTCATGATCAATCTATCTATCAAGTTTCATGATCCTAGGCATAAGCGTTTTTGAGTATCTGGAAACCATTTTACTATTTCGGGTCACCGTGACCTTGACCTTTGACCTAGTGACCTCAAAATCAATAGGGGTCATCTGCGAATCACGATCAATGTTCCTATGAAGTTTCATGATCCTAGGCCCAAGCTTTCTTGAGTTATCATCCGGAAACCACCAGGTGGACGGACCGACAGACTGACCGACCGACCGACCGACATGTGCAAAACAATATACCCCCTCTTCTTCGAAGGGGGCATAATTATTTGGGGTAGTACGCAAACTTTTAACATTTGCATGCTCACGCTAACGCCAATGCTAAGGCTAACGCCAACGCCGGGTGAGTAGGATAGATCCACTATATAGATTTCATACATAATAGGCGAGCTACAAAGGGTCTTTCTGTAAATCTTTAAGAGTACAAATTAAAAACTCAACAGGTCTTTTTATTATTAAATATGCTTGTTTCCATATATCATTTAAGGCCCTAAAATCATTCAGGATATAATTTTGTAAAACGAACTTTGAACATTTTTTACAGAAATATAATGATCTTAAAGTTATCTGCAATGCAAAGTAATTTTTACACACAAGATATTTAAAAAAAAAATGTTAACTTGTCCAGTCTATTCGTGCCGGCTATGCTCTAACTGCCTATGGAAAATCTTGATATTTATATATATATATACCTGTTGTGACCCCTGAGATCCTTATGAAATGTTCATAATTCACTAATAACTGTATGTAAAAAAGTACTATTACCAGAAAATCGGGTTCAAACGTTATTTCTTTCAAGACAGGATGGTTGGTGGGAAACGTCTTCCGATGAAACTGAAACACATCTAAAACAAAAAGAAAGTGACGTCTTGTATAATTTGAAGCACTATTTATTTTAATACAATTGTGTTTTAACAGCCATACAGGGCTTAACACTAAATTGTTTTTCAACTAGACCAATCGGGCTAGTAAATGCAGAACCTACTAGCCCTGACCAATCTTTCATGTGCCCTGACACAAATATTATCAAAACCTTTATATTTATTATTCAACTTGTATTTTCTTGTGCGTGGAGATGCGCAATTATGATTCAATAATTCTTATTAGCTTGCCTTACTATTGCTAATGAATTCAATATTCATCTACTTAAGACATCTATTTGTAATCTTCAGGTCATTTCGGGAGAAATTTCCTTGTTTTTTTTCCCCTCATACTTTATATTACTTTCCTCCTTCCCTTTTCTTTTCTTATCCGAGCAACCCCCATCCCCACCCGTAAAGTCAAACTTAAACGACATGAATGTTAAAACCTTTTTTACATAGATGTCCGCGGTTGCCGTCTGACGACAAATGGTAAGTGAATCTTAGGTGTCGCAAAATAACGTGTTACGGTAGTCGTAACAATTGTACAGGGTTAACTCTCTGCTAAAAGCGGAGATCAACCATTAATATTAGTTTTGCTAATTTAATTGCATAACAAGGGCTGTTTGTAAAACATGCATGCCCCCCATATGTGCTCTCCGTTGTAGTGATAGCCATTGTGTGAATATGTTTTTTGTCACTGTGACCTTGACCTTTGACCTAGTGACTTGATAAGCAATAGGGGTCATCTGTAAGTAATGATCAATGTACCTATGAAGTTTCATGATCCTAGCCCTAAGTGTTGTTGAGTTATCATCCGAAAACCATTTTACCATTTCGGGTCACCGTGACCTAGACCTTTGACCTAGTGACCTGAAAATCAATAGGGGTCATCTGCGAGTCATGATCAATCTACCTATGAAGTTTCGTGATCGTAGACATAAGCGTTCTTGAGTTATCATCCGGAAACCATTTTACTATTTCGGGTCACCGTGACCTTGACCTTTGACCTAGTGACCTGAAAATCAATAGGGGTCATCTGCGAGTCATGATCAATGTACCTATGAAGTTTCATGATCCTAGGCATAAGCATTCTTGAGTTATCAACCGGAAACCATTTTACTATTTCGGGTCACCGTGACCTTGACCTTTGACCTAGTGACCTGAAAATCAATAGGGGTCATCCGCCAGTCATTATCAATCTACCTATGAAGTTTCATGACCCTAGGCCTAAGCGTTCTTGAATTATCATCCGGAAACCATTTTACTATTTCGGGTCACCGTGACCTTGGCCTTTGACCTAGTGACCTGAAAATCAATAGGGGTCATCTGTAAGTCATGATCAATCTACCTATTAAGTTTCATGATCATAGGCATACGCGTTCTTGAGTTATCATCCAGAAACCATTTTACTATTTCGGGTCACGGTGACCTTGATCTTTGATCTACTGACCTCAAAATCAATAGGGGTCATCTGCGAGTCATGATCAATGTACATATGAAGTTTCATGATCCTAGGCCTAAGCGTTCTTGAGTTATCATTCGGAAACCACCATGTGGACGGACCGACCGACAGACAAACCGACAGACCGACCGACATGTGCAAAGCAATATACCCCCTCTTCTTCGAAGGGGGGCATAAAAAAGATTGTCAAAACACTTCTTATCAATCAAACAAATTACAATTATTTAAAATTGGTAAATAACTAATAATTTGATAGTAACTTTGTGTTAATGTCAAGTTTTAAACCTTCATTGATCCCGGACGATCCTGGGCGATCCCGGCTTTTAGTTTAAAACGACTTTTTATCGAGAAAACACGTCTCTTCGAGGAAACCAATCAAAAACCGTATCTAGCGGAATTCTATTTAAAAATAGGTACTGACGTGTTTTACCAGGAAAACTGCCGGGGATTTTCTGAATTGTCGGCCTCTTTTTGATTGTAATCAAGGGGGTTCCAAATATATTTCGAGATACGATCCGTTTGTTGTCTCCAACTTCACCCTGGGATTTAATTGTCATCTGATCATACTGTATTAAGATTTCTGCATCTTTGAAAAGCTTATTTAAAACACAGTTTATTGATATAGAACACATACTCCCGCCGAAAATACACACGACCGGTTGGGCATTGTCCTGGGACACTGGCTAGCCCGGACCAAGGTACAGGCAGTGAATGTCCTTCGGACGTGCCTTAGTGTTAAGCCCTGCCATAGTTCTGCTGAGCCTAACAATTAAAAGTAGGTCAACAAAACACACAATGAAATCCAATGATTGCATCACCAAATCCTCTACATATCCAATTTATAAAATTAATATTTATATAAAGACGGTTTGATACATGACACAACATCAGGGGTGTCAAATGTCCCAAATTTGAAATCCTAATGATAAAGTCTGAAGTCTGAGGCCGTAGGTCCCTTACAGGTAGAGCCCCCCAAAGCCATAGTTTATTGTTCTTTTTATAGTCTTTTAGTTGCTATTTCTGATGAGTAAAATGCAAAATATTATAAGCCACACTACCAGTAACACTCAATGTGTAATTGTCATTTTATATAAATGTTATAAAGAACATCGATAATTAATGTTAATCCATTAACCATACCGTAAAACAACTGATCAAAAATATATCCAGATATGTCTTTTGCAAATGAAATAATATATGCATTTAGTTTGACAGCAGAAAATGGAAATTTAATGATGGGGGACATAATTATGCTACATTTTGTAGTATGTAAGATTTCTGGAAAGTAGCCAAGAGGTTAGGTCAGTTACCTTTTACGTCCGTGTCAGCGGATAACCAATCAGACAATAATAAAACAAGGGACAAATTTGTCACAAAACCAGACAATGTAGAAAAAAGTCTGATAGAGGGAGACAACTCAAACTGAACTGATTGTTTATTATTAACCTCCTTTGTTTCAAAATAAATATATTTTTAGTTGTGGCGACCTTGACCTTGGAGATATTGACATAATGCTAACGTGCGATACAACGTCCCACGATAATGAACAAATGTGCCAAATGATTTTTAAGTCTCACAATAAATGACATAGTTTGCGCCCGGACAAGCTCATTTATGGCCATTTTTGACCTTTGAACTCAAAGTGTGACCTTGACCTTCGATATATCGACGTAATTCTTTTGAGCGACACACCGTCTAATGATGGTGAACAAATGTGCCAGATGATATTAAATTCTCACCATGAACCACAACGTTATGGCCCGGACATGCTTGATCCGCCCGCCCGCCAGCCGACATTTGCCAATCTAATAACCCGTTTTTTCCTTCGGAAAACCTTGTTAAAAAGACCAGGAAAAATCCGTACAAAGCGCACATGTCCGGCATGCCAATGAAGCAATTACAATATTTGTTCAAACACCCTTAAAATAAATCTTCGGATGTACACTGATCTAAAATTCAATCCTGAATGGCTCAAATCGGGATTTCCAAATAATCCGGACAATTAATACCCTTGCAACATGCATGGGTTGCCAAGTTTCTAAATGTCCTACATATAACAAATTCAGAATTCTTTTACCATCCCACTAACACAAATAGCAATTGCAAGATGATGTCCATTACAAACCTGTTTGTTATCATTCTGACCCTTTTGTACTTTCATAGTATTTCAAATTTTAATGTGATTAAAGTACAAACACCTTATTATAGAAGGTATACCTAAGATCATATTGCTTGCCGTGAGTAATAATCCAACAGATTCAGTAAATTGTTTTTGTTACCGTAACTATCAAATGGCTGACCAATTGGCTTTGTTTGTATGCCAATAGATAGAGCTTCACATTCTTTTTCAATATGTGGTTATGGACAACTGTAAACATTACTTTATGTATTTTAAGGGGCCTTTGCATGTTTTGGTAAATTGACAAAATAAAACAAGAGCTGTCACCATAGGATGACTTATGCCCCCTATAAATGCTTGATAGAAGTTATGAGCTTTTTTCGAAACCTAAACACGGATTTTGAAACCTAAACGCGGACCCTAAATTCAAGGTCACAGGGGTCAAAAGTTGTGCGCGTATGGAAAGGCCTTGTCTATATACACATGCATACCAAATATGAAGGTTATATCTCAAGGGACATAGAAGTTGTGAGCATTTTTCAAAACCTTAACGCAGATTTCGAAACATAAACGCAGACCCTAACTTCAAGGTCAAGGTCACAGGGGTAAATTTTTTGTGCGTATGGAAAGGCTTTGTACATATACACATGCATACCAAATATGAAGGTTATATCTCAAGGGACATAGAAGTTATGAGCATTTTTTCGACACCTAAACGCAGATTTCGAAACCTAAAGGCGGACCCTAAGTTCAAGGTCACAGGGGTAACAATTTTTGTGCGTATGAAAAGGCCTTGTCCATATACACATGCATACCAAATATGGAGGTTATATCTCAAGCGACATAGAAGTTATGAGCATTTTTCAAAACCTAAACGCAGATTTTGAAACATCAACGAGCACCCTAAGTTCAAGGTCACAGGGGTAAAAAATTGTGTTCGTATGGAAAGGCCTTGTCCATATGCACATGCATACCAAATATGAAGGTTATATCTCAAGGGATATAGAAGTTATGAGCATTTTTCGAAACCTAAACGCAAAGTGTGACGGAAAAACGGACCGACAGACGGACAGTCTGATCACTATATGGCCTCTTTCCTTCGAAAGGGGGCATAAAAATTGTTTCAGACTCGCACATTTTTGTTGCAGTTATGATATTTGTGAGAAAACAGTTATACTTAACATTAACAACCTGAAAATGATAAATCGTTGCAAAGTAAAACAATTGAATAATTTGGAGTTCTGTTGTCGTTTTTTGTGACACTACGAGCTTTGCTTATAGAAACTGAAGGTATAAAATATTGTATGAGCACGGATGGCCGTCTTAGCGTTAGACTTTTACTCCACAGGTCAGTGGTTCGAGCCCAGATGAACATTACTTTTTCTTTTAATTTTTTCTTGTTTTTTAATTGAGCTTTTTAGATTTAATGTTTACGTTTATAAATATAACGCATTTAATGACAAACTTCAATACATGCCAAAATCTGTTATAATGTCCCTTAAATACCAAGATGAGTATCAAGGAACCTGAGTGAAACATTTTATTTTATTCCAGGATATATACAGGACTGCTTTTTGAAAACAAAAAGTTTGCTCGATTCTTTAATGACTTACAAAAATGTTTATCAAATCAAGTAGGTTCATCTATTCTTCGCCTGTTGTCCCATCTCGCCAACCGGCTTCCTCCAGGCTTGTCAGATCCGGGCGAGTCTCTCCATTTGCCCCCATTTTGGCCCATCTGCTTAGAATCTGCATCCAGGTCACGGCGCCAGGTGTTACTGTATTTGAAATCAAGTAGGTTGGATGCCATTAAATGTGATTTTAAACATCATAATGTAAGACAAAATAACAGGTTTATTTCCATTCTATTAATAACAAGCAAATTCATTGAATTGATATCCCCCGCTATTACGCTTCTGGACACCAAAGTGTTATATTTGACACTCAGGTAAAAAAGCATTTTTTTAGGTTTGAAGAGCCATTACTCCGTTATTAACAAAAAGTGTACAATGCCATTTGGCATGTATCATCCACTTATCCATATATATACTCATACCAAGTTTCAATGAAATCCGCCAAAGCACTTCCAAGATATGGCTCCCAACACAAAAGTGCCGGACGGACAGAAAGACGGGCGGACAAGGCCAAAACAATATCCCTCCGCCTATTGCGGGGGGTTAAAATAACATGAATGTAAATTTAAACCAGCACATATATTAATTTACTGTCTAGACGGGTGTATTAAATATAATTTAGGGCTGTACAATTCTTACTGATATATGAGAATATATTTACTTTTCGTAAATATAAATAAATGTAATAGTAATACTTACACACTTGTGACTGTGAGTTTATACATGTACGTAAACTGCCTTTTTAATTTTATAACAGTTTTTTAATTCATGCCAAAGTATTAAGAAGGCACTTGCTCAATAACACATTTAAGCATGAGCTGTTGGTTTAATCTGCATACATAAGAAAACATCGAAAAAAAAACACAAGAGGAGCATGTATCCGAAAGTAAACAACGTCCGAAATCAGGCAAGTTTAGAATGCGCGAAATTCACCAAAACATCGATTTAATATGGTTTAAACACAATCATATGTTAAACGTGAATGATAAATTAAACATTACCTTACAAAAGCATTCAGCTTTAACCAAAAAACAACAACAAAAATCAGCAATATAGCGATGTTGTTGAATAACTCAGCGAAGGCTAGCAAGAAGAGAATTCTTCTTCTTTCTTCTTTTATAATAATGGCTATGTTCATTACTGATACATTATGGCCATGCGTGGGGGGTTAAAAAGAAATAGATTGATAGGTTTCCCGAGTTAATCAATCCACTCAGGAAAAACCTATCAACAGTGATAAAAAAGGTGCAAAACCTAACACCTTAAGCCCTTAAGACCTAAATGTATACATATACAACTGTGCATGTGTGAGAATATTAGTCGAGTTAAAAACAGGATAAAAGCAGAATCATGTGATCTAAGGAAGGAACAATGATGTAGACAGCACTGATTTAAATCCAGGGATCGTATTAGCGCTGACTTCATAAGATGGAAGTGTGTTCCATTGTACAATTGTTCTTGGAAAGAAAGAAAATTTGTGGTAATCAGCTGTACTTGGTGGTATTTGGTACGCCATGTGATGGTGATGGCGTGAGTGTCTAATGTATGGAGTGAGATATTGAAGAGGATTGACATCAACATGATTATATACTATTTTATAGAACAAAATGAGTCTAGCTTGTTGTCTTCTTGATTGCAAGGTATTCCAATTCAAATCCTTAATTATATTTGTGACCGTGTCCAGTGTCTTGCTGTAATTATTCGTTACAATCTGGCGGCTTGACGCTGAACATTTTCAATGTTATCAATATCTTCCTGATGGTAAGGGTCCCACACACTAGAGCAATATTCCAAGGATGGTCTAACCATGCTGCTATATGCCGCTGCCTTAGTTTCCATTTTAGAAGAATGAATGTTTCGTTTTAAGAAACCTAAGCTCTGGCTTGCTTTACTACTAATTTTATTTACGTGAGGTGACCAGTTTAAAGTTGAGCTTACTTCAACGCCAAGGTAAGTGGCTTGGTTTACAACAGACAGAGGTTGATTGTGAAGAGTGTAGGCTGTTTTTAATGGTTTACGGTTTCTCGTAGCATGCATGATATGACATTTTTCTATGTTAAAAGACATCTTCCAATTCAGCCCCCACAATGATAGACTATCTAGATCTCTCTGAAACTGAATAGTGTCAGCCAAAAATTTTATGGATCTGTACATGACACAGTCATCCGCAAATAGACGGACGTTTGACTTCACAGACGAAGGTAGATCATTAATGTAGAGCAGAAACAGAAGAGGCCCAAGAACTGATCCCCGGGGTACGCCAGAAATTACAGGGGCCATGGTGGAAGTTGCCCCATCTACAACAACCTGTTGACTACGGTTACCAAGGAAAGCTTTAATCCAAGAGTGTGTAGAGCCCGTGATGCCATAATGGGATAGTTTCAGCAACAATCTACCGTGATGTACAACATCGTAGGCTTTGCTAAAATCCATGATGGCAACATCCATCTGGTCTCACTGCATGGTAGAAGCTAAGTCAGGGATAAAACCCACAAGTTGGGTTTCACAAGACCGCCGGGCTCGAAAGCCATGTTGGTTGTCCACCAGGATATTAAAGTTGTCAATATGGTCTTAGATGTTACTAACAACGATATGCTCCAGCAATTTACAAGCAATACATGTTAATGAGACTGGTCTATAATTACTAGCTTGGTACTTTTCACCTTTTTTAAAAATAGGAGCTACAAAAGCCATGGACCAGTCAGAAGGGAAAGAACCAGAAATAAGTGATTTGTTAAAAGCAAGTGGCTACAGGTACGGATCCGTACCTCTAGAATCTGGTTCTAGAGGTACGGATCCGTACCTCTAGCCAAACCACTGGGGTTTTGCTACAGGTACGGACCTCCCGTTTTCATATATTTTGTACCCTTTTTCATAGTTAAATTGTTCCACACTTATGTAATATCAATAACAACAAAGTAAGTATTTACCTTAATTTTTAATCAGACCCAAATTTATCCGCTCGGCGGGACTCGTTTGTTTATATTGTTCAGGTCAGCGATAATAACCGAGGAACACCGGTTATGGAATATAGTATAATCTATTGCTATTTATAAATTTATCTTGGATAGAAACTGGTCCCAAGTTTTGCATCATAATGTTTATTAAATGTAGAGTAACTACGTTCCGAAAAACCTACACTACATAATACATTGAAAATGTTCGTTATTAGAATTTTCATCATCTTTCCAAATTATCCGTATTCTTTACCACATACATGCGACTTCTCCCGTTTCTATCCATTACCCGATAATCCCGTTTATGCGTCTTCCATTTGTAAAAGCAAATTCTGGTAAATTTTGACGAAACTAATGCTTAACAATTTCATTTACACAAATGTTGAACATTTGTCTAAAGTATCAAATGGATTTCGGCATATGATTCTTTTTAAAGATTAGATGAAATAAGTGCCCTATCAGGACACGGGTATTCCAACATGCGTGAGTCACCTGACGCGGTGTGCGCGAGTCGTGTACAGTTCATGTTCTATTACAAATTCTAGTCTTAAATAAATATTGCACATGATTTCATTAATTATTTTGTCCGGATTAAAAAGCGGGATAATTGGCGTTGGTGTATTTATTGCTAAATAAAAACTTTGGAATGCAGACAGCAGTGGGATCTTTTAATTTCGATTCAGAGTTTCGTAGTGAATTTCAAATGAAGTACCAAAGCATCTCGCGAATTAATTGGCAATGACATTTACTCTATATAAAATAAAATTCAAACACGCTGTATTGTTAGCGTTACGCTCTTTTAGTTCCTTAATTATTGAAACAATTGTTGAAATGTATTCTGATTGCACACAAAAAAAGCGTCGTGTGTCGGTCATATTCATTTGAAACGACCAATAAACAACTTAATTTATCTTTAGATTTTATGCAACATCTACAAGTCATTTATTGGAAATCGGGAAAAAAAAATGAAGTAAATGTTTGAATTTAAATTGTCAAACTTATTTATATTTTGTGTCGTCTGTGTATATTGGTTTTGTTCTCATTTGTGTTTAGCAATTCTTATGAAAATGATTTTCAATGTTTAAAGCAAGTCTCGTTTCCGATATCATATACATGTACGGGAATTAACTGTGTGAGCTTCTTCGATCTGTTTACTGAGTCTATAAAATCATTTGTAAGACGACAAGTTCATATCTAAAATTTGGGTTTCGTAATACACAGGATTTTGGATGTTCAGGGCTTGATTGGGCAATAAAACAAAGACGCAGTCGTCGGTTTTCGGTTGAACTTTTGTACTGACCACCATAATAATTAAAAGTCTGCGTGCTTATCTAACGGGTCTTACCCACTTTGTTCTTGTTTGAGCCATAAAACACAATCCCGATGGCTATAGTAGCACACGTGATCAGAATCTAACAAGTTCGAGTAATAAAGCACATAGATGAAAACTTCATGGAGTCTGAAATGAAACAAAATGCTGATGTAATGCAATTATATGCTCTAACTGTCCATCGCCCATGAAGTATGCGCATGTTTGTTCTAGTTTGTAACCTTTTCCATTTTTGCGTGGTGTACATGTACATTTCTATAATATTTTAAGACGACAGAAAAACACTAAATATTATGTGTAACAATAAAACAATAAATGATTTGTTATTCACGTGTTTGTTTGTATAACAATTCGGGATTGCCAATATAAAATGAATGTCTACTTTTTCAAATGACAACATGTATTTTACACCCATGTACATGACAGGTTTTACTCTGTCTTTTAAGACGCCGAGGGTAAAAGAAACCATGTTCGCACCTAGCTAAAGGCTCCCGCACCTCGAGGAGTGATAGTTGTGTGTTATTTATACAATTATCAGTTTGAAGCCACGACGAACTAAAATTTGAATGTAATAATAACTTTGGGTGACATTTCTTTATAGACGCTGTCCCAATTATCACCTATTGTTACGAATTGCATCAGATATACCTATATATGCTCGTTTTTCCTGTCTTAGTTATAAACGTATTGCTGATTTCCCTGTGTTATCAAATGTTGGAGTAACTTGCGAATTATATATTTAATATACATTGCCAGTGTTTGTTGTTAAGTGTTGTGGATTGTTGTGTGTTGTGAATTGGATTAGTTGTGTACGCTGTGAAAAATGACCCGGCGACATCTGCTGGCATCGGAGACGTTGTTCTTTCTGGTTCAGTTCTTGGAGGACTCGAAGTTCCAGGTTCGAGCCAGGAATTACATCAAGCACGATGACGACGTAAGACTCTATTATTTTTATTTACATGGACATATATGTTTAACTGGTCGTAAATATTTGTGTGAATACTATATAATTAAACATATTCTCCAAATATTGAATTTGTAATTCAAATTTTATGACAATAGAAACCTCCACCCAAAAATGCGTGTTAAACATTTCATATTATTAACAATGTATGCGACACTTCATTGAATTTTTATACATTACCGGTTTTTTATTATTATATTTATTTTCTATAGAGACATTTTAACTTTTTCTTTGCCGTATATTTGTAATTACATATTGAACTTTAATGTACACTCGTAATAATTTAAAGGTGCATTTTTTTCGTACGTATTGATATTCAATTACTTTTTGCTGAAATTATTATGTTTAAATAACAATGTTCCTAACTTCGCCGTTACACTTACGCGCAAAAAATAATTGTCCCGTATTGTGCAATTTACGAAGACGTGTTATTTCACAGCGTTCTGTATTTTCACTCAACTTTGATTCAAGCGACAGTACTATCCACTCGAATACATTATTTTGACATGTTTTAAACAATGTAAAAAATGCCATATTGCGATTCATTCAAGTACTTTTCGGAGCTTGTCATTTTATGTAATGAGCTTTTAAATGGGTACACAAATAAATTATCATATTTGTAACAAACTAGTGTACTTATAAAAATGGGAAAATGCGTAAAATTATGACGGGTTAACTGGTGTGTAACCTATCCCGCTATTGGTAGTTATTATAATGAAATATTCTCTAATAAAATATACCCGTTAAGACGATTCTGACTCTCGTATTGAATAGTGACTGACCGTCTGACTTATTTTCTTGTCGTTACCAGTTATAAAGAAGAAAACGAAACAATACATTCTATACTTCATAAATGTTTATTTATATATTATAATTGTTTATAACAAAAGTTATAACAAATCATAATATATACATAACAGATGTACAGTCATTCACTGTAGATTATATAGTGAGGCTTTGGCACGTGTCTCTTCATCAGTGTCCAGAAGGTTTTCAAAGAACTGAATCGATTTTCCCCTTGAGTCATGTCTGCTGAAAACGCGATTGTCTGTGTCGCCTGTCGCACATCCGTTCATTCTTATACAAATCGGTACCACTTTAAACAAGTGGTCAATGTACATGTTGCACTGTTCTCCCGTCATGTGGCTATTCCAGTAAGTCTGGATTGCCCGAACTAGTTCTTCCTTTGTTTTTGGCTCAATCTTAGACACATGACGCTTAAGTTGGTTCCAAACCATTTCAATCGGATTCAGGTCTGGGCTCTGTGCTGGCCATTTTGGGTAATTGATTCCATTACTATCCATGAAATTCATTGCCAGTCGCGAACGATGTTTAGGATCGTTGTCTTGTTGAAATCTGTGGGTTCCGGGGAACTTGGTGCGAAAAAATGGCACTAAATTGTCACGTAAAATCGCACTTGTGTAAAATTCCGAATCCATAATGCCGTCGAAAATTGAGATACTCGTTGGTCCTTTTCGACTAATTCCGGCCCAATCGTGTACCTTTAGGGGATGTTTGGGTTTTGGCATACACACGTTCACTGACTGTCTAGGTCTATATGACGTCAGTTTGTTAAAATGTAACTGAATTGAAGACTCGTCAGTAAATATGACGTCGTCAAACAAGTCATTCACTTTTAGGAGGTTGTCACAGAAATCTTTTCTGACTACCTTGTTTGCATCACTTACTAGCTGGGCATACCTTGGGGTTGCACTAGTAAACCCAGCCAGTTTAATGGCTCGTTTTGTGGTTGACAAACTAAACGTCGCCACTTTTTTAATCAATTTCTTATGCACGTCCGTACTGCTGATATTTGGATCATAACTTATTGTTTGTCTTATTAAATCACAATGTCACATGTAAACAACTTCTTAGTGACTCCTGAATCATCGTTCATTAATTTCCCCGTATGAAAACAGTCCACTTTCGAAGATTGGACCCAATAATTCACCTGATTTCGCGATATAACAACACCGTTACATCCCAGTGTTGAAATAATTTGCTTAGTTGAATGTCCACTTTTGTACAAAGATCAAGCTTTGATTTCTCATCAAGTTTTCCCATTCTACAATATAATGCGCAAACATGTGGAAACACACACAACAACCTTTTATAGGCAATTGGATGTACGTGATTGTGTAACGTGTTTAATGTCAGGTTGATGGCACGATGGTCTGTGTAAGGGCTTGTTATTAATATAACGACACATGACACGAAATATCTAAATATCCATTTGGGTGCCAGTCAACTCGCACGGCAGTCAACTCGCATGGCATTTCAGGTCAACTCGCACTTTTTTAAGTCAACTATCTGCCCCCCTCCCCACCCCCCAAAAAAAAAAATTATACGAAATAGATGTAGGATATAATATGATCGGTAATTGATAAGTATTTATAATAGCTTTTTTAATAATCTGAATGTACACTTGTCACATTTAATGTCTCTTTTACACTTGTGGTCGGTGTTTTCACGGGTTGTTAGGTGTGAAAGGTCCTATATACAACAAACAATAATTAAAATGGCAAAACATTAATCAATTAAACTTAATTGGTATGATAATTAATCAGTGATACTTTAATGTTTGTCACAACACATTTTATATTTTCGCATATTATGTTATTATAACAACCTCTTTATATTTATAATATATGTGACGATACTCGTAATCGTGTACATGTAATGGATGTTTTGTATTTCTTATTTCTAATTTGTTATAAAGTCAAGAAGTTATCTCAATATACCAGCTTTGCTTGAATTTACTTAATAAACGTTGTCAGTGACGTAGATAAACCGTTTATGTATAGTACACGCCATTTAATCGATTTAAAAATCCCTATTAGACCAGACTCCTTTTCCAAAAATGGCTGGAAAAAGACCCAGATTGTTCGTTATTGGATTTTTCATTATCTATTTAAATAATTGTATTATTTCTTTGTTAATAAATGCAAGTGAAAGAAATCGTATTATTGAAATACATAATTTAACTTATTACAATAATTCTAATCAGTTAGACCCATCGATGTAATTACATCGATGCTCTAAACTGTTCATCGCGCATGTTTGGTCTAGTTCGTAATCTTTTCCACTTATGCATAGTTAGTGCAAATGTAAAGTTTAATAAAATTTCAGAAGACAGAAAACACACTACCGACTTTTTCGGGGTTAAATGAAGCGACTTTTTCCCTTGATTTGTCGGCATTTTGTTTTATTTCAGACTCCATGCAGTTCTCAGACCATAATCTCTGTGATTTATTACTCTAACTTGTCTCTAACTTGTCTCTAACTTGTTAGTTTCTGACCACGCGTGCTACTGAAAAATAGCCGCCGGGATTGTGTTTTATTGCCCTAACAAGCACACAGTGGCTTCTACCCGTGGTTTAATCCCTAAATGTAAGATAAGTACGTGAACTTTAAATATTATGTTGGTCAGTACAAACGATCTACTGAAAACCGCAGACCGCGTCTTTGTTTTATTGCTCAATCAAGCCCTGAACATCCAATATTCTGTATATTACGACACACAAACTTTAGATAAGCACGTGCCGTCTGTCAAAAGCACAGTGAATTCCCGTATATGATCTCGGAAACGAGACTTGCTTAAAACATTTAAAATAACGATATGTATTGTCAAAATAATTTCTAAAAACAAATGAGAACCATCCAACATACACCATACACAGACCACACAAATTATAAATAATTTTGACAATTTAAATACAAACACATGTTTAAATACAGAAACAACTTGTACATGTTATGATATCTAATATATATTATTTTGTTATTGGTCGTTGCAAAATAATATGAATTGTACACGATGATTTTTTTGTTCAGTATACAGTACGTTTAATTTTTCGCATGTTGAGAATTTGATTTATATCAGTGAAAAGTCTACATAGAGCTCTACTTCCGCGTTCATATTTGTTTTAATTATTTGTATTCTTATTTCTATTTAATCGTTATAAATTTTATATAAAAGCTTATATTCTTACTTTTTTAATAAGCTATGAAAGATTTTAAAATTTTCATACGTTCCTATGTTGATTGTTTAATTGGAAATGTAATAATAAAACATATGTCACCCGAATATTTTGTTATAGATGTCTGAATAAGACATAATATTTAAAATGTATTTGAAACGTTAATTATGTTGTAACAAAGTGTTCAAAATTATGATGCGCTCGGTGTTTAACATTTCAATAGTTCGAGAGATCTATTTAAAATAAATGCTACTTTGTACAAGAGAAACGACTCGAAAACGAACTTCGTTTTGAAAAAGTGTTTAGTGCTCAAATAAGGATGAAATAAGGATTGAAATAAACTATACATTTAACGATCCCATGCATTCAACATAAATGTATTAAACATAACTTGAACTTAACTTGTAATTTCTACGTATTGTCGTGATACAACGACAACAAAAACCTTTATTTGCATTTATGAATAATACAATGCTTTTTGCCACAACACAGAAACTTTCTGAAAGTTACGCAGTGTGTATAATAATATCAATACATTGATTTAATAAGAGAAGTTTACAAAAAGATAGTAATACAACAGATAATCAATTTATCAATTTAATTATATCTTTTACTGTAACACGAGGAAATTATAGAATTATTTAATTATACAAACATTCAATGAAAAAATTCAATAACATGGCTATAGTCCTGTGAAAGTTAACAATTATAACTGATTGTCTATATTATTACAAATTTCATTAGCATTAAACATATTTAGCAAGGTTTATAATGTCTTTT
This sequence comes from Dreissena polymorpha, assembly GCF_020536995.1. NCBI lineage: Eukaryota > Metazoa > Mollusca > Bivalvia > Myida > Dreissenidae > Dreissena > Dreissena polymorpha. The sequence continues at coordinate 29,991,927 of NC_068362.1, forward strand.
TTATTTGCCGACTGCATTAGAATGTGAAATTGTTTCTTTCTAATTGCTCTATATGAAGATACAATTGTTTCAAGAATCGAGACACCATCATTTGAACATATACATGTACATGTGTTTAATAACCCCCTTTGTTGAGCGCAAACCGATTATCTCGTTATGAATTTCTTTAAAACTGTAATTTTATTCACGACTGACATTTGAAACCTTAAATTGACCCAATACTTATGAAGCTTTTATAACCAATAACGCACTTCAAGGACAAACACTCGTTCATAATATGATTGCATGAAAAGGATATAATTTACAATATATAGCGTGGAATGTGTTTGGCGGAAATGTTTTATTTATAATTAAGTATTTTCATAAAAGTGCTCTTCGGCGCATGAGAATATATCGATAAAGCGAAATAGGAATCCGTGATTTCGCTCGCACAATCTAATTTGTCCATTGAAGAACTCATCAATTTGTTGTGACCTTATCGGTATTCAGAGACGAGTCAAGGGACCTTTTTAATAACATAATTGCTCATAATTCAATGACAAAAGGAATAAGTTATATAGCAAATGTCTGGGAATGGTCCGGAGAACAATTAAGGTGAGTAATGATTGATAGTTGTAAAACAACTTCTAAATTATTCACGAATGTAATCGCTTGGCGGTTTACGTGTTTTTAATGTGAAAAATCCGTATGTACTTCTAAGAGACTGCGAGTGTGGTATTTATATTAAAATTAATAATTTAAGTAAAGAATGAATTGTTACTTATTTTTGTGTTGTTTATTGGGACGTGTACCTAGCAATATGCTGTCGTTTGTTTTTTTGTAAAGAGAAAATTATGAAAGTATCGTGCGAAAAATGCATTAATAATTTAATTTAACAATTTAAAGGTGCATATTTTTCGTACGTATTGATATTCAATTACTTTTTGCTGAAATTATTATGTTTAAATAACAATGTTCCTAACTTACGCGCAAAAAAAATTGTCCCGTTTTGTGCAATTTACGAAGACGTGTTATTTCACAGCGTTCTGTATTTTCACTCAACTTTGATTCAAGCGACAGTACTATCCACTCGAATACATTATTTTGACATGTTTTAAACAATGTAAATAAATGCCATATTGCGATTCATTCAAGTACTTTTCGGAGCTTGTCATTTTATGAAATGAGCTTTTAAATGGGTACACAAATAAATTATCATATTTGTAACAAACTAGTGTACTTATAAAAATGGGAAAATGCGTAAAATTATGACGGGTTAACTGGTGTGTAACCTATCCCGCTATTGGTAGTTATTATAATGAAATATTCTCTAATAAAATATACCCGTTAAGACGATTCTGACTCTCGTATTGAATAGTGACTGAACGTCTGACTTATTTTATTGTCGTTACCAGTTATAAAAAAGAAAGCGAAACAATAAATTCTATACTTCAGAAATGTTTATTTATATATTATAATTGTTTATAAAAAAAAGTTATAACAAATCATAATATATACATAACAGATGTACAGTCATTCACTGTAGATTATATAGTGAGGCTTTGGCACGTGTCTCTTCATCAGTGTCCAGAAGGTTTTCAAAGAACTGAATAGATTTTTCCCTTGAGCCATGTCTGCTGACAACGCGATTGGGTGTGTCGCCTGTCGCACATCCGTTCATTCTTATACAAATCGGTACCACTTTGAACAAGTGGTCAATGTACATGTTGCACTGTTCTACCGTCATGTGGCTATTTCAGAAGGTCTGGATTGCCCGAACTAGTTCTTTCTTTGGTTTTGGCTCACTCTTAGACACATGACGCTTAAGTTAGTTCCAAACCATTTCAATCGGATTCAGGGCTCTGTGCTGGCCATTTTGGGTTATTGGTTCCATTACTATCCATGAAATTCATTGCCAGTCGCGAACGATGTTTAGGATCGTTGTCTTGTTGAAATCTGTGGGTTCCGGGGAACTTGGTGCTGTAAACTTAAGCAAACGAGATCAGAAAGTAGGTGAAACAGCTGAGGAGTATGCTGCAGAACTTAAACGCCTGTATGACAAAGCCCATACACGGAGAGACTACAGAACACGGCAAGAAGATTTAGTGAGAAAATTCCTGGACGGTCTACGAGATGAAGAAGTGCGGTCAAAAAATTGAGTTTATTAAGGAGCCAGAGGACATTGATGAAGCAGTGTACCATGTTGTCAATTACATACAAACCAGAAATAGGCATCAATTTCACGATGACAGAAATAGAAAATTTGTGCGTAGAGCTGGATCTTCCGGATCAGAAAATGAAATAGATTATGAAGTGATCGAAACAGATAATGAACACACTAGCAAACACGCATACAGAGTCCCAAACAAGGGCCAACAAAAGCAGTTCAAATCAGAAAATAAAGAAAACTGTGACACAAAAAATGACATTTCAGGTTTCACTACAAATAGCAAAGAAACAGATGTGTTGCAACAAGTGCTTGACAAATTAAATCAGTTAACCCAAGCCCAACAACAACAACAAACTACTGAACATGGTTTTAAACAAAACCCAAGACAATTAAGTGTTATTCTTGTAACCAAGAAAAGCATTTTGCTAGGGATTGGCCATTGAAGAATGCCAGGTATCAGAATGGGCAAGTTGCAAGAAAAGCCTTTTATCAAAATCAGCCTTTAAACATCAAAGGACCAAGCCGATTGGCCGAGGGGAGGTCCTGGCAAGCATAAATGGCCATGATGACTCAGCAAGTGTAGCCGAAGAAATTGTGCGGCGCAAAAGAGCATTTAGTAGTGGTGTCTATATCAAAGGAAATATTGAAAATGTGCCAGTTATTTTAACAACTGATACCGGAGCAACAAGAACAATCATTTCAAACAGAGTTTACAATAAATTGGACCCTAAAATTAGACCTCAGCTTAACAAATCAGCTTGTTTGACAGGTGCAAGTGGAATTCCTTTAAAAGAATGTGGAAAAGCATTTTTTAATATTGAATTAGGACCAGTCTCAATGTACAAAGAATTGATTGTTGCTGAAATTGAGGATGTTGTTTTGTTAGGAATAAACATTCTGCAAAATAATGATGGAGGTCTCGCAGATATACTTTTGTCAAAGGGAGTCATAGTTTTGAAAGGCAAAAAAAAACATGTATTCAAATTGGAATGAAAAACGATGTTCGAAAAGTAACAGCAGCTGACCATTTCATCATTCCACCTCTCAGCGAAGCGGTCATTGATGTGTTTATTGAGCGTAAAGAATCAGATGATGTGTCTCAAATAACAGATTTTATTGTAGAACCTACACAACACTTTTGTGAAACATATCCATTGAAGATGGCCTCATTATTAGTTGATATAAATAGAAACCCGACAAGCAAAATACGTCTTTTACATCCATTCCCATATATTGTGGATATTAATCAAGACTAAGTACTAGGCCAAGCCGAACAAATTGACAGTATAAAAAGTAAACTTAAAGGTCAAGAACACACAAAGGAAGAGGACAATAATTTATCAGTACGCTAGTTACTTTCAGTCACAAATCAGAGCAAATTATTAATAAGGTACAAGAAGAAATATCCTTAGAAAATAAAGAAATTAAAAAACACTTAGAAAAATTGTACCATACGTCTGTTAAAATTGCAATGAAGAAGAAAAACAAGTCATAGCAAAGCTGCTCATTAGATTTCAAAACAGTTTTTCTAAAAATGATCTTGACATTGGTTTGACAAACTTAACAGAGCACCCTATCAATACAGGTGATGCACAACCAGTGAAATAAGCTCCAAGAAGAGTGCCAATGGCGTATGCGGAAGCAGAAAAAAGGCAATAGAAGAATTAGTGGACAAGGGAGTAATAAGAAAAAGTACGTCACCATGGGCAAGCCCTATTTTGTTGGTTATGAAGAAAAATGGACAGGTCCGACCATGCATAGATTATAGAAGAGTAAATGCCCTTAGAAAACCAGATGGATTTCCACTACCGCGAGTGCAAGATTGCCTAGATGCTGTAGCTGGTGCTAAATATTTTAGCACATTTGACCTTACTAGTGGTTATTTCCAGATCCCACTCAAAGACGAAGATATACCAAAAAGTGCATTTGTCTGTAAATATGGACATTATGAAATGTTGAGAATGCCGTTTTGACTGAACAATGCTGGTTCAACCTTTCAGAGGGCAATGGAGCTTGCTCTTCAAAGTTTACAATGGGAAACATGTCTTATTTATATTGATGATGTGATTGTCTTTGGCACCGATTTTAGCCAGCATATAAGCAGAGTGTATGAAGTTTTAGAGAGAATAGAAGCAGCTGGATTGAAGTTGAAACCTGAAAAATGTGAAATCTTACAGGAAGAAGTCTTATGTTATTACTTGAAATGTACCCTGTTGTGGTGCGCAAAACGTTGGGCAGACGGGTAGATCACTTAAAACACGTTTTAGAGAACATTTTTTTAAAATTAAAAATAACAATAAGTTTTATAACTTCATTTACCAGCACTTTAATAAAACGGGTCATAGCGTAACAAATATTTCAATTCAACCTGTGGAGCAACTTATTTTTAATAATAGTACTTCAAATCAGTGCCAATTAAAAGCAAGGTGCATGTCAGAATTTGAATGGATTAAACGTTTGCAATCAGCTTACCCACTTGGATTAAATGATAATATTCTAAATGTTGGAACAATTTCTAAAAATAAATCGATTAATTCATTTTCTCTGTTTAGTAAACGTGTAAGAAATAAACGTTCACATGGCATCAGAAAAATGGTAACTTAAGGCGTAAATTTAAACGTCTGCTTTCTTTAAATGATTGCTACACATTATTACAAAATGGGGGTAAACATAAATTACTAAGTGCACTTTGCTCTCTTTCTGTTTCTTCGTTGGTGCATATTGATTAGGAATGTAAACTTATTTTACTTCAATCTGACCCTCTATATGAATGTGCTTGTATTATTGAATCTTTCACTGACTACTATCTTAAACCTTTTATTGAAAATGTACTTAACAAAACAAGAAATCGTATCAAAATTGAGTTTTGTAACAAAGGTCTTGATTTAATTGACCTTCCTAAAATATTCAATGATAAAAATGTACGTCGGTTGATTCTCCCTTATTTCCGCAATACTGAATCCCCACTTATTTGCTACAGATATAGTAAACCTGTAAGAAGTATCGTTTTTAATTATAATTCTATTTCCACAGATATAAATGTAATAAGAAATTGTCCTACATTATGTGACTGTACTAGTTCTAAATATATATATGGTCCAGTTGGACATGTTATTACTGGGGACCTTAATTTCATTCAAAATAAAAACCTTAGAAATTTGCTACGCAGAGGCCCTAAGTAAAGACTGCCTATTCCTGTTGATTTTGATGACTGCATTAAGAATATCGTAACATCCTTACATGATTATTGCACTAAATGGTGCAGGAAGGAAAATACTGAAATTACTGCACTCAATGATTGGAAAACAAAAATATTTAGTATGGCCATGAATAAAATATGTTTTTATGATACACATCCTTTGGCCCTACCACATTCACCTAAATTTAATAAACAAAATCTCTGTAAATTGCTTGAAGACTTAAAATCTAAATTCGTCTTAGTTCCTGCTGATAAGGCTGCTAATAATGTTATAATAATATGACGAGTGTTTTATGTTCAAACCATTTCGCAAGAACTTTCACAAACTACATCATATTGTGAGTACAATAAGCAACCTAATGAAATTATTACCGACCATATTGCCCAATGCATAGTTAAATGTAATAGTCAATATTACTGACAAGAAATTGCCATCACTTTACTGGATACCTAAATTACATAAGACGCCATATAAAAGTCGTTTTATCGCTAATTCAGTGTCTTGTACCACCAAACAATTATCAGTGTATCTTACATCTGCATTGAGTGCTATTAGATATCATATAGCTAAATTTTGTTATAAAGTTTATGAAAATAGTAATATTAACCTATTTTGGTCAATAAAAAACACCTTAGAAGTTATTGATAAAATTGAAAATAAAAAATATAAGGTGTCACAGGTAAGTACTTATGATTTTTCTACACTATATACAACGCTTCCTCTCGCTTTAATAAAATCCAAACGTGTTTCTTTGATTGAAAAAACTTTTGCTATAGAGAAGTGTTTGTATCTAGCTTTAAACACTAGACCAGCTTTTTTACTAATCAGATATTAGATAATTACATCATAAGGACTGGTCTTGACTTTTGTGCAGCACTTACTTTTCTTTTGGATAACTTGTTTGTTGAATTTAATGGTAAAATATTTAAACAAATTATTGGCGTTCCTATGGGTACTAATTGTGCGCCACTTATAGCTGACCTCTTTTATATTGTTATGAAAGCGAATTTATGTTAGAATTGTTTTAACCTTACTAGGAGGTACATTGATGACATACTTAATTTAGATAATCCATTATTTGAACAATATATTCACAAAATCTACCCAAAAGAACTAGTATTAAATATATCGTGTATATCCAATACAGACGCTGCGTATTTAGACTTACATTTAACTATTAATAATAATTTGATCAAAACTAGTTTATACGACAAACGGGACGATTTTAACTTTGAAATTGTGAATTTTCCGTTTCTAGATGGCAACATCACTAAAGGACCTTCCTATGGTATTTACATTTCGCAGTTGGTACGTTATGCCAGAGCATGTTCGTGTATTAAAGATTTTAATGATCGTAATCTAATATTAACTAAAAAATTGCTAAAACAAGGCTTTTTGTATCATAACCTAAGAAATAAATTTGCTAGATTTTACTCTAAGTATGGTGATTTAATTTCAAAATATAATGTTTCTTTAAAATGGCATTTAAATAATGGAATCTCCCATCCATCATTTTACGGAGATGTTTTGAAGCGTGTCCGCAAATAAAAATATGTTAAACCAAATGTTCATATTAAACTTTTCAATTTAATTAACTTATTTTTATCAAAAGGATACGATACTTATGTACTTAAAAACACGTTTGATGGTTTTCGATTCACTATATCTTTCTTCCCTTAAAATTTGGAATCATTAGTGATATTATAGGCATTTTTCACTGTTGAATAAAATTGTGTCATTGTGTCGTATGAACAAATCTGCATGAAAACTACATTATAGGCATTTTTCACTGTTGAATAAAATTGTGTCATTGTGTCGTATGAACAAATCTGCATGAAAACTACATTTGGACTCAAATCGTACATCAAATCATTTCTGTCTTCAGTTGTCAAAACACCTATATACTGTTTGATTCCAATAATGTCGCTTTAACTGAATTACCATTTTTATTCATTTGCTTCTTAATATTAAATCACCTAAACGTGTTTTATTAGTAGCACAGCCCCATTAATATTTTTATTTAGTACTGCCCCTGGAATTTGTTCACGTCATTATGTCATTATGGATTTTTGTGACGTCATACGACCGACTTTCCCAGTTGAAATCTACATGCATAGGTCATTTGGTTTATAACGTTCCATTTTATTTATATTTTCTCTCTGATAGGCGTTTCTTGTTTGATTTAATTATTTTTATTTTTTTTAGCAGTCACATAAACAACCAAGCTTTGTAATATTTTACACCCATTATTGCTGCTTCTTCCTGTATTTGCGCGATGATTATCTCAGATATTAACTCCATGATGCTTTATTCTCAAATCTTTTTCTATAAAGAAGGAATGTAGTTGACAATTGTTAATAGTTTTATTTGATCGTTCGTCAAAAAGTTGTAGCTCTGTTACTCTTGTATCTTCAATGCAATTGAGTAATTAAATAGTAATTTAATTGAATGCGTTTTAATTCTCTTTTATTATTGTTTAATTTGAGTTACAATGCTATGACGTTAAATTTTATTTACACTTAAATGTATTATGAATATTGCTGGGCCAGGTGTGAGGTTGAGCGCTCTATAACCAGGTTTAAACCCCCAATGCTTTGCATTAACCGTTCCAAGGCGGTGACCCCAGCTTTATTCATATTTTGTGTTTATGTTGGTTTGTTTTGTGCTGTATTGTGCTGTTTTGTACTGTTTGGGCAATCGATCACTTGCCTTAAATGAAGGACCAACTAATTGTTTTTAATGAAAATTCAATACTGCTCCAGCAGCTGGAGTTTCACTTCTTTATATTGTTTCTTGGTCATGTGGTATCGAAACAAGGAATAAAGCCTAACCCAATCAATGTTGCAAAGATAGTTCAGTGGCCGGTACCCACAAATGGCAAAGAGGTCAGACAGTTTGTTGCTATGGGATCATATTACCGTAGATTTGTTAAAGATTTTGCCAAACTTGTTAGACCATTGGTAGAGATCATGAAGAAAGGTTTGACATTTAATTGGAATGATGACTGCCAAAGGTCTTTTGAAGATCTCAAGAAGATTCTGATCAGTCGAAATATAATGGGATGTCCACTTCAGGTTGGAGAATTCTGCTTGGACGTTGACGCCAGTGACGTTGGCATTGGAGCTGTACTTCACCAAAACCAAGATGGCCGTGAACGTGTTATCGCAAATGCATGCAGAGTACTTAACAAGAATGAAAAAAACTATTGCGTTACAGAAAAGGAACTTCTTGCAATCCCTTACTTTGTTAAATATTTTCGACAATACTTGTTAGGCCGAAGATTTGTTGTGAGAAGTGACCATCAAGCATTAAAATGGCTTTTCAAGCTTAAGGAACCAAGAGGAAAAATTGCAAGATGGATTGAAATCTTGTCACATTATGACTTTTCAGTTGAATACAGACCAGGACACAAGCATGGTCTCTGCGATGCCTTATCAAAACAAACAAAAGGCCCAGCTGTAATGACGTCTTAGCACTCAGCCCAGCTTCGAGACACTATTGGATTCTCTAGGATGTTTTATTTGTTCGAGGTGGATTGTTATTTAAGAAATTCATAAGACAGAACCAAACTGATGAGCACTTGCAATTTATTGCTCCATTTGTTATGAAAACTGATGTTCTTTTTGAACATCACAACTATTTAATTTCAGGTCATTTGGGTGTTAAGAAGACCTTAGAGAAAATTCGGCAACGGTATTTTTGGTATGCAATGAAGACTGATGTCCTTTTGCATGTTAAGAGGTGTGACACATGTGCTGCGAACAAAAAGCCAATGAAGACACCTCGAGCGCCTATGTGTTCAATTACAAGAGGTGCCATTTGATGTGCTTGCTACAGACTATCTTGGTCCACTGCCGCTCACAGAACGTGGTAACAGATATATTGTGGTGCTAACTGATCTTTTCAGCAAATATGTTGAAGTAATAGCTGTACCTGATCAGAGTGCAGAGACGTGCGCATCTTGCATTCTCAATGAATACATTTCAAGGTGGGTTTGTCCGCTAAACATCCTTAGCGATCAAGGTCGAAACTACGAGAGCAAGGTCTTCAAGGAGTTGTGTAGAATGCTGAAGATTAGAAAGATAAGGACCAGTCCACGAAACCCACAGTGCAACGGCCAAACAGAGCGTTTTAACAAGACCTTGGTGCGTATGATAAAGGCATACTTTTGTGGAGAACAAGACCAATGGGATAAGAATCTAGGATGCCTCGCAGGAGCTTATAGAGCCACACCTAGTGAGTCGACCACATTGACCCCAAACCTTCTTACCATTGGCAGAGAAGTCCGTTTACCATCAGAGTTGGTGTTCGGTAGCACAACAACATACGACAACAACACTATTACATCGTATGGAGATTATGTCGACTGGCTGCGGTCAAGATTTCAAAAGGCACATCAGGTAGCAAGAGATCACCTTGGGACTGCTGCAAAGCGCAACAAAGCAATTTATGATGCAAGAGTGTCAATAAACATTTACAACACTGGTGATGTTGTTTGGTATCTCAATGAAGCAAGAAAGCCTGGAATAGCACCGAAGTTAGAACGAACATACGATGGTCCTTTCCTGGTGAGCAAGAAAATGAATTGAATTTCAAGTTACAACTTGACAAGCAAGGAAATGAAAAAAAATGTTCATCATAATAAACTCAAGCCACACGAAGGAGATCGTGTGCCAAAATGGATTCTGAAAGAACAACGGAAGTTAAAATTTTAAACCATAATGTTTCATATTGTGTTTTAATATATTTTGTGTGCAGTTATAAAATTTGCTTTAGTGATGTACATGAGTGTAAACCAAGATTGTATGAACTTCATTGCATTAGATGATGCAGAGAAAAAGATTCTATTGTTTATTTATTTGTTTCTTAAAAATGTGTATTTTTTAATCTGTAAAAGTATTTGCACCTCAAACATCACAATGGATACATAGTTATGAAAAAATCAGCTCTTGAAATTGTTGTAATAAGTAATGTCAACAAAAGAAGACAGTATTTGTGATGGAATAGTGCTAATGTGATTATGTTATAGAAGAGATGTATAGTTAACTAGTGGCATGATTAATGTCAGAGAGTTGTTTAAAGTCTTAAGAACGGGTATTCACGGTATTTAATAGGAGATGATTGACCTTAAGTATGGTCGGGAATGAATCATCATGTGTGATGGGCAATGAGCCGGGAACCGATTGATAAAATGCAATGATTAAGAATAAGAACGGGTTTTGAGTCTGACAAAATAATCGTTATCAAGTTAACAGTGTAACAGAAAGCACAGCAGTGAATTTGAGCGTTGTTGATATTTTGCATTTTAATTTTCATGCAGTGAAATGATTCAGTGTAATATTGTGTTAAAGCATTGAAGTGTGAAAAGTGTTTAGTTAATGTATGTTTTTCACTTTTCATTTGGATGGGAAGCATACAGAATTATACAAAATTAAAAATACAATGTGGACAAAGATCCATTTTGTTCGTGATGTAATTGGACAAGAAATCAAAATTATGAATGAAAAATAACAACATGTTTGTTATTTAATTCAGTCGCAATCTCACTATCATCCTTTATGTCTGTATCATCCTTCATAGGTCAACGGCGTCGCGCCTACCAATGTTTGAAATGTTACCACCGGATGGATTAGGTCTACATAGAGGCAAAGTACCGTATTTACAATCATTTCCTCAAGGAACACATGAGCCTGGATCAAGCCCCGTTCTACTGTCGCCTTTGCCTATTCAGATGCTTCAAACGAGAAGCACTTGACAAACATGTCAGCAGTTTCCGTAGACATCAACTCGTGCTCCAAGAAAAGAACATACCGGACAGCCCTGATTTCCTTGTCTCCAATCCGACTCTATACTCCATTACCGACCGAGATGTTGCTATCCTTTCTGCTGAAGACAGCCAGCGTCACTGGATCTCAATCTCCAAGAAACAAGACATCCTTTCTCAAGCAATGCAGTCCGCCCTACCAGACCTTAGTCCTATCAGTAACTTTCCCCTCTCCCCTTTTCTGCAGACTATGTCACCATCTCAGCCTACCAGACCGACTCCCCTTCAAACTGATCTACCCACTCAACTTCGTCAACAGCAGCCCATCACTTACATCAACCTGTCTGATTGCGTTGACCCTCTTCAACAACTTATGAACGTCCTGGGAACATCAACCAACCCAACATTAGCCCCAAATCAAGCCACTTTGTCAAACCCTCCACCGCCTAACGTCCAATCGTCTCCTGCATTACAACAGGAATCATTCAACCATAAAGATCCCCTGAACTCTCTTCCAACTATTGATGAATGTCGCGCCCTCGCCCCTGAAGCCACATCTGACACCAGCAGCTCTTCGTCATCATCCTCTTCGTCGTCATCAGCCTCATCCATCTCTTCTGCTGAACGACACAAAGAACTTATGTCTGTACTGTCCCAAACAAACACCAACTTACAGAATCTTCACTCGGAAATACATAAACAGTACCAATTCAACTACAATTTTGCAAGAAGCATGACAGAATTTACTGACATTCTCCGGCATCAACATCAATTCACCCAATCTGCTGCCGACCGTCATCCCCCAACATCGCTTCGTGTTGAGTCCGCCCACAACAACCATCAACACCATCTAGACCACTCTACCTCCCAAACATCCACCATCCGTCATCACCACCGCGACAGATCACCTTTGAGATCCAGAAATAACAAGGCAAGACACGAGAAGAAAAACCATCGAGAGCGACGATTTGTTTATCATAGAATGTATTAGAAAAGTTCTGTTTTGATTGAAACATTGTTACATTGTCATTGAACATGAGTTACAATATTTTAAAATCTATGCTTCTTTAGGACAGTCGTTAATTTAAGAAAAAGTGCCTCAAAATATTTAGTCAATTTTTTTAGAAGGTTAAATAATTAATTATTTATTAATTAATACTTGTTAAGTATAAATGTTTGAAAGTGAATGCATGTTTACTGATTAACTGTGGTATTAAAGTTAAAAATTGGTGTTCAGGATTTTATATAGAGTAATTTTTGTTGTTGTATGTAAAATATTTGCTGAACAAGTCAGTTAAATTATTTACATTGTGTTTAATTGTACAACTTGGAAGTCTAGTTCTATGTTAAACTTGAACAAAAGCTTCAAGTTTGGAAAAAGTTAAAGAAATTGAAGTAAAATCACAGCTACCGCTCGGCTTGTGACAATATTATATCAAGCTTTGATTTCTCATCAAGTTTTCCCATTCTACAATATAATGAGCAAACATGTGGAAACACACACAACAACCTTTTATAGGCAATTGGATATACGTGATTGTGTAACATGTTTAATGTCAGGTTGATGGCACGATGGTCTGTGGTCTGTGTAAGAGCTTGTTATTAATATAACGACACATAACACGAAATATCTAAATATCCATTTGGGTGCCGGTCAACTCGCACGGCAGTCAACTCGCATGGCATTTCAGGTCAACTCGCACTTTTTTAAGTCAACTTTCTGCCCCCCCCCCCAAAAAAAAATAAATAAATAAAATATACGAAATAGATGTAGGATATAATATGATCGGTAATTGATAAGTATTAATAATAGAAAGTATGTGCTTTTTAACGATGCGAACAGCATCGTCCAAGGTTTGATAATCACCAAAAAAAAATTCACAATGGCAACCTATGTAAAAGACCGAGCCAGTCCGATTGAGATAACTCGATTTTTCAGCTACTTCCCTTTTGCATTCGCCACTGCGTAGGCATTGATAACATTCTCCTAGCAGAGTTGTCGTTCGTGTTTCAACATTCAACAATGGCCGCCACCATGAGAGTCTCGATTCATAACTTTCTTACTGCATAAATTGGCTTGTTTCGCTATTTAGAAGCTGTCATTTAGGATATATGAATTATTTATTCACTAAATCTCCGCTTATAACAACAATAGTTGGAATTCGAAGGATATATACTCGATGTGAATGAAGGACTTTCTGGATCGTAACAGCTTGACACGGCAAAACTGGCATACTGGTATTTTTAGTTATCAATATAAGTCACATTGTGCTTTATAAATTGTATTCGAGCATTTTGCGACTTATTGAATGACTATGATACCCGATATCAACATTTCATCGGGGATTCACCAAGCTGTCCTGAAATTCAACATTGATTTCAAACTCTTTACTGGTTTGTATACTCTTTCTTAGTGTTAGTACTTTTTATCATTTTAAAGTTAAATGAAATGTGTCACAGTAAAAGAGACATTAAGGCGATTGTGGCCAGTTTGGATCTAGATCAGCCTGCAGTCGCTTGAAAGCTGTTTGATTTTTCTGACAATAACAAATAATTTAATTGGATACTGATTTGACTGCACTTTTCCTGTGACCTGGCTCAAATAATAGAATTGTCATTTATCAAATTATTTATTTGGAACATTAATCAGTTGTTTTTCTTGTCCCTCGGGATCAATGACTCCAGCACTTCCCTGTTGAGAATTGAATACTGCTAAAGGCGATGCTAGGGGGCGTGAGAGATGTTGCACCTTCCAGTATCGCTCGATTGTTCATTGTCGGCTCGGGTACTACGTACATGTACCCCGGGTACTCTTAAGTATACTTACATGTATCCCGGGTACGGTAAATATACTAAAATGTACCCGGGAAATTTAACCCTAAATCAGTCGTTGTCGACTGTTTTTTTGTAATAATTATATATACACATCAGGGCTTAACACTAACTTTTTTTTCAACTAGCCCGTCCTGGCTGGTAAATGCAGAACCTACTAGCCCTGACCAATCTTTCATGTGCCCTGACCCAAGTATTATAAAAACCTTTATATTTATCATTCAACTTGTATTTTCTTGTGCTTGGAGATGCGCAATTATGATTAAGTCATTCTTATTAGCTTGCCTTTCTAATGCTATTAAATTCAATATTCATCTATTTAAGACATCTATTTGTAATCTTCACGCCATTTCTGGAGAAATTTTCTTGTTTTTTTATTTCCTCATACTTTCTCTTACGTTCCTCCTTCTATTTCTTTTCGTATCCGAGGAACCCCCATCCCCACCCGTAAAGCCAAACTTAAACAACGACATGAACGTTAAAACCTTTTTTACATAGATTGTCGGGTTACCGTCTTACAAGAAATGGTAAGTGAATCTTAGCAAAATAACGTGTTACGGTAGTTGTAACAATTGTACAGGGTTAACTCTCAACTAAAAGCCGGGATCGACCATTAATATTAGTTTTGCTAATTGAATTGCGAAAAAAATATTGTCAAAACACTTCTAATCTAAATAAAGTCTCTATCTTCCTCTAAATGGATTTATTAATCATCTAAAGGATGGAATAACTTTTCCATAATGACAACAAGTTAAAATTATTTAAAATTTATAAATAACTATTAATTTTATAGTTACTTTGTGTTAATGTCGAGTTTTATACCTTCATCATTCCGGACGATCTTGGGCGATCCCGGCTTTTAGTTTCAAACGTATTTTCATTGAGAAAACACGTCACTTCGAGGAAACCAATCAAAAATCGTGTCTAGCGGCATTTCGTTTAAAAATAGGTACTGACGTGTTTTACCAGGAAAACCGCCGGGGATTTTCTGAATTGTCGGCCTCTTTTTGATTGCAATCAGGGGGTTCCGAATCTATTTCGAGATACGATCCGTTTGTTGTCTCCGAACTCACTCTGGGATTTAATTGTCATCTGATCGTACTGTATTAAGATTTTTGCATCTTTGAAAAGCTTATTTAAAACGCAGTTTATTGATATAGAACATATAATCCCGCCCAAAATACACACGACCGGTCGGGCATATTCCTGGGACATTGGCTAGCCCGGACCAAGGTACAGGCAGTGAATGTCGTTCGGACGTGCCTTAGTGTTAAGCCCTGCACATTTATGTCAATTTTCTGTAGAATGGCCTCTATTTTATCGGAACACATACTCGAAAAGCATGTTGATGCAGTGTTTTTTGAAGAGAAGTGTGTTTAAGATAATCGGTTGCGCTTTTTACGATATCGGATTTTGGGCGCGAATACAACTTGGGTACAGTCTAATATGGACCGAGTACAATTACGTTTATTTACCGTACCTGGGGTACATGTAAGTATACTTAGAGTACCCAGGGTACATGTAAGTATACTTAAGAGTACCCGGGGTACATGTAAGTAGTACCAGAGCCGACAATGACCAATCGCGCTCCGTTATCCTTCATGAACCGACTCAAAAAACCGAGTCGGTAATATTTGACTTAATTTTTGGTTTGGTTGCTCTCGAGGGATCGAAAATTTCAGAATCTTCCTAAAAGCCCTATGGGTTTGATCCCCAGAAGCGACATTGAAAACTAGCATACTTTGTTATCTAAAAGGCTGCTAAACCTGATATACAATGATAATGTGAATTTTCTCTCACATGATGTTCATTAGTCATATTATATAAAAACGTACAGCAGTAGTAAACAACTGGACAATAATTAATGAACGCATCTTTCATTTGTCTTTGACACTTTGATTTTGACATGACCTAGATTTAAATATGTGACTGGCTTTTACCAGCACTCTTGTAACAGAGCTAAAGTTTAAATGTACCATTGAAGATCACCTAAATCCAGATTTGCTATTATAGACGTGTGGAAAGTTTTAAGGGTGTGACAAGTAAGCAAAAATTGGTCATTACCCAGAGGCCACAACTGATCTATGACTGTATTAAAACAAGAAAAGTCAGTGCCTGATTTAGATTTCCTTAGATAGTTCAATAAAAAACTAATTTCATAAGCCTGGTAACAGTTTAACGGTAATGCTACCAATGTGTCACACCAGGGCCTTGAATTTGAAATCTAGGACATGCATGGTCATTTCTTCATGAAATCAGGACACAAAATTGTATTTTAAGTCCTTAATTGACCTGGCTATAGTTCTCAGATTATTATAAGCTCAATCAGTATATTTATATCATTATTTATGCTTTGTGTATTGTAAACATATACACAATCATGCAGTTACATGATAGCAATAAATAATATCAAAGCTACCCATACTATAAAGGTCATTGACAAAGCCTATGGTCAAAATGTGAACACATTGAGTTTAATCGCCCTCTCGTGCCAGCAAAAACAACACGTTGACAGGTTGTCATTTTTGACAGTTTTACTTTCACTTTCATTTTGTGATATCAAACTATTAACAATTATGTGGCTGAGAAAAATATCGCCACTGCTTTTTATGCCCCCGGTAGGGTGGCCTATATCAGTTGAACTGTCAGTCAGTCAGTCAGTGTGTCAGTCTGTCCGTCCGTCCGAAAACTTTAATGGCCATAACTTTTTTAATATTGAACATAGCAACTTGATATTTGGCATACAAGTGCATCCATGGAGCTGCACATTTTCAGTTGTGAAAGGTGAAGGTGAAGGTCATCCTTCAAGGTCAAATGTCAAATATAAAGCGTCTGTCTGTCTGTCCAAAAACTTTAACATTGGCCATAACTTTTTCAATATTGGCGTGCATGCGTATCTCATAGAGCTGTACATATTGATTGGTGAAAGGTCAAGGTCATCCTTCAAGGTCAAGGTCAAAGGTCAAATTTTGCAATATTGAAGATAGCAACTCCATTTTCGGCATGCATGTGTATGTCATGGAGCTGCACATTTTGAGTGGTGAAAGGTCAAGGTCATCCTTCAAGGTCATACTTCAAGGCCAAAGGTAAAATATATGGCTTCAAAGCTGTGCAGCAGGGGGCATTGTGTTTCACAAACACAACTCTTGTTTAATATATTTTCTGCACATTTCTTAAAAAACTTACATCAATACACGATTTTCTTCGTTAATTCAATCATTCCTGACAGACTTGTGTACATATTTCGCTTACATTTTGACGCGCGTAGGTAGGACCGCATTACCGCTTCCGAAATGTGAATTCATACTATTGCCTTCGAGGAACTTATCTGATGTTTGACGGAAAGGGCGGAAAATGTGCGAGTGTAGGTCAAGTTCCCCACAGGTACTACTTTCCCGTTCCCCCAATTTGTTTTCCGTACCTAAAATTTTTCGTACCCAATTTTCTTTCGAACCCATTTTTTTTTCATCCCCAATTTTTTGTTCGTACCCAAATTTTTTTCGGTCCCAATTTTTTTGTTCCCAAATATTTTTTCGTACCCAAATTTGTTTTCATACCCAAATTTTTTTCGCAAAATTTTTGTACCAAATTTTTGTTTCGTACCAACATACACAATTGTGGTGATTGTGGTGATGTAGATAAATTTAACTTGATGCTTTTATATCCATCCTCTCAAAAGCATCGTCACACCAGTACTGTCAGTACTTTGATTTAATAATCTGAATGTACAGTTGTCACATTTAATGTCTCTTTTACACTTGTGGTCGGTGTTTTCACGGGTTGTTAGGTGTGAAAGGTCCTATATACAACAAACAATAATTAAAATGGCAAAACATTAATCAATTAAACTTAATTGGTATGATAATTAATCAGTGATACTTAAAGTTTGTCACAACACATTTTATATTTTCGCATATTATGTTATTATAACAACCTCTTTATATTTATAATTAATGTGACGATACTCGAAATCGTGTACATGTAATGGATGTTTTGTATTTCTTATTTCTAATTTGTTATAAAGTCAAGAAGTTATCTCAATATACCAGCTTTGCTTGAATATACTTAATAAACGTTGTCAGTGACGTAGATAAACCGTATATGTATAGTACACGCCATTTAATCGATTTAAAAATCCCTATTAGACCAGACTCCTTTTCTAAAAATGGCTGAAAAAGCCCCAAATTGTTCGTTATTGGATTTTTCATCATCTATTTAAATAATTGTATTATTTCTTTGTTAATAAATGCAAGTGAAAGAAATCGTATTATTGTAATACATAATTTTACTTATAACAATAATTCTAATCAGTTGGACCCATCGATGTAATTACATCGATGCTCTAAACTGTTTATCGCGCATGTTTGGTCTAGTTCGTAATCTTTTCCACTTATACATAGTTAGTGCAAATGTAAAGTTCAATAACATTTTAGAAGACAGAAAACACACTACCGAAGTTTTCGGGGTTAAAATAAGCGACTTTTTCCCTTGATTTGTCGGCATTTTGTTTCATTTCAGACTCCATGCAGTTCTCAGATCATAATCTCTGTGATTTATTACTCTAACTTGTCTCTAACATGTTAGTTTCTGACCACGCGTGCTACTGAAAAATAGCCGCCGGGATTGTGTTTAATTGCCCTAACAAGCACACAGTGGCTTCGATCCGTGGTTTAATCCCTAAATGTAAGATAAGTACGTGAACTTTAAATATTATGTTGGTCAGTACAAACGATCTACCGAAAACCGCAGACCGCGTCTTTGTTTTATTGCCCAATCAAGCCCTGAACATCCAATATTCTGTATATTACGACACACAAACTTTAGATAAGCACGTGCCGTCTGTCAAAGGCACAGTGAATTCCCGTATATGATCTCGGAAACGAGACTTGCTTAAAACATTTAAAATAACGATATTTATTGTCAAAATAATTTCTAAAAACAAATGAGAACCATCCAACATACACCATACACAGACCACACAAATTATAAATAATTTTGACAATTTAAATACAAACACATGTTTAAATACAGAAACAACTTGTACATGTTATGATATCTTATATAAATTAATTTGTTTATTGGTCGTTGCAAAATAATATGAATTGTACACGATGATTTTTTTGTTCAGTATACAGTACGTTTAATTTTTCGCGTGTTGAGAATTTGATTTATAACAGTGAAAAGTCTACATAGAGCTCTACTTCCGCGTTCATATTTTTTTTAATTATTTGTATTCTTATTTCAATTTAATCGTTATAAATTTTATATAAAAGCTTATATTCTTACTTTTTTAATAAGCTATGAAAGATTTTGAAATTTTCATACGTTACTATGTTGATTGTTTAATTGGAAATGTAATAATAAAACATATGTCACCTAAATATTTTGTTATCGATGTCTGAATAAGACATAATATTTAAAATGTATTTGAAACGTTAATGATGTTGTAACAAAGTGTTCAAGATTATGATGCGCTCGGTGTTTAACTTTTCAATGGTTCGAGATATCTTTCTAAACTATTTGCTACTTTGTACAAGAGAAACGACTCGAACCGAACTTCGTTTAGAAATAGTGTTTAGTGCTCAAATAAGGATGAAATAAGGATTGAAATAAACAATACATATAACGATCCCATGCACTCAACATAAATGTATTAAACATAACTTGAACTTAACTTGTAATTTCTACGTACTGTCGTGATACAACGACAACAACAACCTTTATTAACATTTATGCATAATACAATGCTTTTTGCCTCAAAACAGAAACTTTCTGAAAGTTACGCAGTGTGTATAATAATCTCAATACATTGATTTAATAAGAGGAGTTTACAAAAAGATAGTAATACAACACATAATCAATTTATCAATTTAAGTATATCTTTAACTGTAACACAAGGAAATTGTAGAATTATTTAATTATACAAACATTCAATGAAAAATTAAATAACATGGCTATAGTCCTGTGAAAGTTAACAATTATAACTGATTGTCTATATTATTACAAATTTCATTAGCATTAAACATATTTAGCAAGGTTAATAATGTCTTTTTTATTTGCCGACTGCATTAGAATGTGAAATTGTTTCTTTCTAATTTCTCTATATGAAGATACAATTGTTTCAAGAATCGAGACATCATCGTTTGAACATATACGTGTACACTCCGGTGTTTAATTACCCCCTTTGTTGAGCGCAAACCGATTATCTCGTTATGATCAGATGCTGTAAAGACATTTACCCGGTTAACCATGTACTAACTAACAACATGGTGTCATATACCACGTGTGGTAGACATGTTTTGTTCTGGACGTGGGACTAGGCAGACAATTTATTAAGTAATGTATTGCCAAAATACTAAATTAATTAATACATGTAAAAATCAAAAGCAATTTGACCAAAACAGATTTTCATAAACTAAAAGTTGCATAGATTTTAGCCAGTTCAATCACACGTGTTTAATGTCTATATAAAAATGGTGTAGGTAAGTGAGAATAAATGCGTACATGTACATAATTTCAAATTGCTTCAATCATTTAAATCTTCAGCAAGCCATAAAACAAATATTAGAATAATGGCGATCCATTGAAATCGATTTTGATAGGCATATAATTATCATAATGGCTATGGTAGCTTAAATGGTTTACCTTTTTACATATCATGAAATGATAATAAATTACATCAATTTTTTTTTTCAGATCGAGATCTGAAAAGAGTATGAAGTTTGGTGGGGAAATGCCAAGCAACTATCGCGAGCCACTGTTAAAGGAAAGGGGCGAAAGCCAGAAATGGAGAAGCTTTTGGAGCAGCTGATCGAGGCGGCTCTGACAACCCCGACAGCCCCGACCGCCGCGACGGCCCCGACGGCCCCGACGGCCCCGACAGCCCCGACAAAAAGGGGAAGGCTAGGAATACGGAGTCACATACGAAAATAACAAAGAAAATGGCAGCTATCATATCGGTAGGGTCACCTCCAAGGGACCAGCCAGCAATCGGATCAGACGCCCCAACAACAACACGACAACTAGAAGCCACCGCCACCATCGGACCAGACGCGACAACACCGGGACTACGAGACGCAAACGCCACCATCGGACCAGACGCGACAACACCGGGACTACGAGACGCAAACGCCACCATTGGAACAGACGCCACAACACCGGGACTACGAGACGCAAACGCCACCACCGGAACAGACGCCGAAAAACCGGGACTACGAGACGCAAACGCCACCACCGGAACAGACGCCACAACAACAGAACGGAATTCAGAATACAGAAGTCTTCTGATTACTCCAGTTAGGAGGGTTTCTACACCGGCGGAGACAGTTGAAAAAAACAACTTTATACAGGTCTTCACCTATCTCAACCGGATGGAGGAGCTGATGATAAACCAAGTTAGGGCGCTAGGATCCCTTGAACGCTCAATAGTGACCGTTGGTAAGCGCCTAACTGCTGTGGAGAGTCGCTTGGAGCGCCTGGAGGTGTCCATCAGCCAGAAGAGCCAGCAGCAGCGTGAGCCGCTGGCTCCCATCATCAACGAGGATAATCCCCAAGAACCGACTGGCGGGGACCTTGTTGATAAGGTTATTGTAGCAGCCATACACAGGGAGGCCCACAACGAGGCTCACTTTGCCTGCCTCCTCATGCCCCACGTGTTCCCTGAGCTAGTTGGACCAGATAAGCTCCGCCATCTGTATAATTGGCATGGGGTGTTAGTGAAACAGCCATTAGAAGGTTCGAGGCGCCAGTACGTCGAACAAATGACAAAGTTCTTCTACAAAGAGGCTCGCTCCACAACTGTATGGGCAGCCGTTGTTGGAAGAATAAATGAACGTCTGCGACGGAAAGAAAAACGGACACGTGGTGAGGTCCAGATCACCATAAGTAATGAGAACATTGCTGATTATCATCAGTTTTAGTTTTGTAAGTGTGTGTGTATGTGTGTGACTGTGTACGTGTGCGTGTGTGTGTTCGTGTACGGTGGGTTCGTGTGTTTGCGTGTGTGTGTGTGCGTGTGTGTGGTCTCATGTTTGTTTGTAAATATGATGGAAACTTTGCAGTTGTTATGTAAATATATGTAAATATGTCTGGTGTATTGTTCTAAAAAAAGATTAATATTTTTGTGTAATAAATTCACTTTTTACGTAGATCTATCTACTTCTGTTGTTTTGTAATATCGATGTCCTTCAATGCAAGTACAGGGAGACGCACACTGATCTTAAATTTTGTTGCGAGCTGAAAATGAAAGAAAAACACACATAAATTAATACGTTTGAAAATTAGGCTTGCAAGAAAACTATGGAGTAAAGCGTTACAATTGGAAATTCATGATTGAGAACTTGAAATATATATAGATACAACACATTGTTAACATTTCAACATTATAAAGTAAATAGAAAAAATAATTGTTACCGGTATTGAATATCGTCTTAACTCCACATTTTAAATAAGCCGGCACGCGAAATTCTGTTTATACATGTAGTTATAGCATGTATGTTATTTCTTAAAAATAGTGCATGATGCGTTTTTTTTCCAAGTGCAACGAAATTAACAAAAAAATAACGACATCCATTTTATCTACCCTACATTGTTTTTAAATTGCAATATACATGTTAATGCTCACGCTTTACATGCGGAAAACGTGATAACACTTTATAATTATCTTTATTTTCGCGAGATTTCTAGCAGAACCAAAGTTTCACACGACACACGAATTTTGCCACATAATAATTTGTGCGTCATTTGAACAATGTTATTTTGACTACCATATCCATGCCACTTTTAACGTCTCTATCTATTACTCGATAATTCCGTTTATCACGACATCCACGGCGGTATTCCCACTTCGTATGTGTATATCACCTGAAGTCTTTTTCTGAAAATCGGCATGAAGTGAAAGTAATTTATTTTAAAATAAAGCATCATTTTCATCAAATAGTCAACATTATTTATATTGTGTATCGTCTGTGTATGTTGGTTTGGTTCTTATATGCATTATAGCAAATCTTATGAAAATAAATAACGCTTTTTCGACGTTTAAAGCAAGTCTTGTTTCCGAAATAATCTACGGGATTTAACTGTGTAAACTTTAACTCAATATAGATCTAGTTACCGACATACACAATACTTGTTTTGACAGATGACATCCGATTGATAATTTAATTAAATGTATGCAGATATAGAGAAATGTTAACAATCGCACAGAAGTAAACATACCAGCGTATTTTCTGTGTATGTTTCTATATTTCGATAACATGTGTTATAGATTAGTATACAATCAATATTTGTAAATAGTTATACTCGGCGAATCGCCGCATGTACGCGGCGTTACTCCGCGAATCGATGCCGAGGCAAAAACAGACGCGGCGTCACTCCGCGAAATTTCGCCGAGTGCATCGGCATCATGCCGAGTAAATACGCGGCGAAAATACGTTAACAGAAGAATCTGCGTAGCCGCGGACTTTGTTGGTTTTGCGTGAGCTGTACTGTACATACTTGATAATTATTGTTCTACATATTGATCAATAAAAGCTAGTGCAGCATTTGATTTATGGTGTGTTTTATTAACACTCATTATCTCACTCACTCATTAGAAATATTGTTTAACTTCATACTTGATAAAAAGCGTTTTCCTCGCAGCTAGGCATCCGGAGTCATAGTACCAATACATAAACGTGGTGACATATCAGAACCAAATAACTATCGCGGAATTACCTTAAGTTGTTTTGCAAAATTGTTTACAAGCATATTAAATGAACGCCGTAAACAATGGGCAGAAACAAATGACATTCTGACGGATGCACAGTTCGGCTTTAAACCAAATTGTAGCACGGTCGATGCAATATTTATTCTTAATGCACTTATAGAAAAACAGTTTCAAAATAAAGATAAACTATTCTGTTGTTATATTGATTACCGGAAGGCATATGACATCATCAATCGCGGTCAATTATGGAGTAAAATGATAAATGTGGGCATCGACGGTAAACTTTTAATACTTATTCGATCAATGTACGATGACGTTAATTACAGGTCAAACACATGGGTAACTTATCAGACATATTCAATAGTAACGTCGGCCTTTATCAGGGGGAGATAACGTCGCCCATTTTGTTTTCTCTATTTATTAACGATATCGAATTCGACTTGCAAAATGGAATAAACGCCGGAATTACACTAGATCAAATATCGATTTATTTATTATTATTCGCTGTCGACGCGGATCTATTTTCTGAAACACCGGAGGGTCTTCAAGAATCATTAAACAATTTAGAAACCTACTGCGATAAGTGGAACTTAACGGTTAACATTGAAAAAACTAATGTCATGGTATTCCGGAAAGTAGGTACAATCAGTAGAACATTGAAATGGGCATACAAAGGTCAAGAACTAGAAATTGTGAATAATTTTAATATCTTGGAATTGTCATGTCAAGCGGTGGATCTTTTGTAACCGCAACAAATACATTGTATGGCAAATCTTTAAAAGCGATGCATTCTTTGTTCAACTTAACAAAAGATATGGACGTACCTATAAATGTCATGTTAAATCTTTTTAACGCATATGTATCATCAATTCAAAACTATAATTGTGAGGTTTGGGGATTTATCAAAGCGGAAAACATTGAGCGCGTCCATCGTAAATTTTGTAAAAGAATATTAAATGTAAAGATGTCAACAAACTCATCGCTATATGCCGAAGTTGGTCAATGCCCCTTGTATTTAGACAGATATGTCAGAATCGTTCAATACTTTTTGAATTTATGTACTGTAAACCAGGGTAATTGTATTCTAAAACAAATTGTTATATCACAGAGATTAGACATTTGAACGCAAACATAACACAAACAATTGGTCATCAAAAGTACGGGACATTCTTAACCAAACCGGTTTTAACGATGTTTGGTTATTCCCCGAATATGTGAACTCTAATCAATTTATCCCGTTACTTAAAAACAGATTACGAGACCAGTATATCACTAACTGGAACGTAAGGGTCACATCCTCTAGTTCAATGATTTTATATAAGGAATTAAAACCAGTATTCGAAAGATCGGCTTATATTGATATTGTTGAAAATAAAAAAACATAGGAACATTATAGCTGAATTATAGCTGAATTACGTTTGTCATCTCACAAATTATTTATTGAAACGGGTTTACACCAGAACAATGTTAGAGATTATCGTAAATGTGTTTTATGCAACCTTAATGATATTGAGGATAAATATCACTTTGTTCTTACATGTCCTTACTATGCCGATGTTAGGAAAACTTTAATTCCAAAGTATTACAGATGTCGCCCAAATATGTTTAAGTTTATCGAATTACTTAATAGTTCAAAGAAAAATGTGTTAAGAAAATTAGCCATGTTTTGTTCAAAAGGCTTTGACATGCGAGAAAATGTCTTATACATGTGAACATGTTTCATTGTAGTATATTTTATTTACTTGATTGTATTTGTAATTCATAGATGCACTTTGACTATACTGTGTTTACTTGTTTGTCAATGGTAAATGGCGTTTTGCCGATTTTTCCAACAAAAAAACTTGAAACTTGCTATATATTATATATCTTTCATAGTGCCACTAAGCGTATAATAATGCAATACGTGTTACAAGCATTAAACAACGTTTTTACAGTATGTGGTCACCCAGTATTAACCTCTTCCATGTGACATTCTCACTTAAACATGTTGTATTTCATTCTTTTTTGAATCGATCTTCCTTCGAATGATGTATATTTTGTATTTAATTGTAAAGCATGCTGTTATTGTATATGAATGTTAACGACGATGAGCTGTATATGCTTAAGTCAAATAAACTATTCTGTTCTGTTCTGTATTATCCTTTAAGAATTACGTGCATTTAGTTTGTTGATTAATAACAATTTTCAATTAGCATAAATATATTTTTCAAATGGGCATAGTGGTTTCCAAACCTCTGTTGTTAAGGCCTGTTTATACTCAATGTCTATAAAAGGGCGTTTAAGTTTGCAATAGTTGTTAAAACAACAGTGATCGGGTGTAATCAAAATGTCCAGCTTTATTGATTTTATCAAGCAATTGTAGTCAACACAATGGCTAAATAAACACACTGCAGAGTAGGTGCTCATTGCTTGCTCATTAATCCACTCCACCCCGATGGTTTACAACTCTAATCGCTTTTGATCCACATGGGTGGTAATTGTCGATAATTTGCGATAAGTTAACCGGATTAGACAATACATTGAAATGAAGTCAAACAAAACTAACAATTAAAGCATTTATTGCATTCAACCAAAAATAGTGTTTTATGCAAGAGTAATCGAATATTAATTTTGTAACCGGTTAACCTCCTTAAGAAACGGATAACCGGTTAACCGATTAACCGTTGTCATCCCTTGTTACTATGATAATCTAAAATGCTTACGGTCTGTTGAAAAACATTGCCGCCAGGGGGCAGGACATTTTTCCTTATATGGTTTATTGTAAAACCTTTGCACATTCTAAAAGTCCCATCTATAGTCCAATCTTTACAAAATTTGGTCAGAACAAATATTCTTGTACTGTCTTGTATGCTATGGCTACAGTAAAACCTTGTTTACTCTCTTTAAGTCACATTTATTGTCCAATCTTTATTAAAGTTTGTCAGAACAGTTGTTTATATGATAGTTTGACTCAGTTAAAAAAAGATATGGTTTGTTGATATAAAATGGTCGCCATGAGGCGGATAAATTTTCCTCAAACGGCTATAGTAAAACTTATTAACACTCACGTTTTTAGTCCAATCTTTTTTAAACTTGGTCAAAACAGTTTGACTAATGATATCTGTACTGATTTCAAAAATGGTTTTACTTCCTTTAAAAAAACATGTCCAGCAGGGTCTGTGCATTTTGTTTTATATGGCTATAGTAAAACCTTCTTAACTCTATAGTTAGTATTTTGGCAAAGTTTAAAAATGGTTTCAGAAACATCTCAAAATTTGCTGATCGTTTCATTGATGTTTAATGTGTGTACAAAGCTCGGCTATTTTACAATTAGCTTTTCTTATTTTCGATGATTTAAAATTACTTATTTATAATAGTTAATAAACATAAAAACCGCATCTGCTCATGCAGTCTTAAAGGGGCCGTCCAACAGATTTTTGCATTTATTGAAGCATGTCATTAAATGCTTTATATTAATAAGTTTGAACATTTGACCTAAAAATCTCCAGCAAAAAAAAACAGAATATAATTTTAAAAAAGGAAAAAAAAGAAATCCTCAACAGGGCTTGAACCACTGACCCCTGGAGTCCTGGAGTAAAATGTCTCCCGCCTAGACCACTCGACCATCCATGCTAATGCTTAGACCGGATGTATTTTGTACCTATATAAGCAATCCTCGTAGTTTCCCAAAATATAACTACAACAACAGAAATTTACAAATTATTCAATCGTTTCGCGGCGCGATGAGCAGATATGTATGTTGTCTGAATTTGTCTGATGATAAAGACGATGTTCATCCTATTTCATCTGCTTTCCATGTACCAATCAGTCGCTCTCAAAAAGCCTTTCGATATTATCTGCGAGGTCCAGGATATAAAGTGCATTAATACAATAACCACGGTTAGTGCAATTATTGATAAGTAAAGTGTTTATGTAATTGATGTAGAATGTACTTAGATGCGGATTCATTGTTGATGTGGACGAAGAAAGAGATTTAATGTTGGAACAAGGCTTGCTATAGTAAGTGACGTTTGCCTTAGCATCACACATTATTGCTGTCGGAGATCGTAAAACATATATAACGTATCATGAAAACGGACTGAACTGACCATGAACTGTGAAGAGCATGTGATACATTATAATAAGTTGCATAATATTCGTTGGGAGGTATAGGAAACAAAACAACAAAAAACACAACCATTGTTAACATTTTGAATTGAAATGTGAATGATTTTTGTAAATGCACCGGCACCAACAACGAAGAACACGAACTCGCAGAATTTCAAGATTTTCTTCATAGACCTATTGATGTTTGACAAATTGACAAGATAAACAGTTTTATATTGTGTGTTCATATGTTGATATCAACAACTAACAAAACGAACTCGCATAATTTCAAGTTTTTACTTGATGGATCTATCAAAGTTCTACAGAGTGACACGAGTTAAATGTTTTAAGTATGTGCCCATTTTTTTGTATTTATTATGTTATGTTTATGCTCGAATTGATCTGGTCTCAGACAATGCTAGGTTTGTTTACATATTATATCGGCGCGTGACATTAATTAGTTAAAAACCTGCAGAACTTACATTGCGGATGCAAGTATCGCCTCAACTGTTTGGTTTCAGTGCTTGCTGGAAATGTATGAGCTCCGTCCATAATTATTGTAACCAATTATTAATTGTATTCGTTGATTATAAATCTTCATAGACATTCATATTTACCGGCTGAGCACATTTCTATTTGTGGACACGTGTATAATTCAAGAAATTTAAAAATGGAAAACCGAACAGCTGAAAAACTTAATGAGGACATGCTTCCTAAAATTATGTGGGTGTTGGTGTTTACAGGAATCGAGATAATTGTGGGCTTGATTGGAAATGTACTCGTTATTTTAGTGTTTGCCTTTCGCTATCACAAATGCAGCTTCAGATATTTTGTGATGTGTTTAGCGTTTTATGACCTTTTGAGTGTGTTAACAACGCTGCCGGGAGAAATGATCACTCAGATATATTAATACGTCTATCCGCCGATAAAAACATTTTGCAAGTTAAAGTCATTCTGTAACATTTTCACAGTGGGTGGAGAAGCATTCTGTCTTCTGATTATTGCCGTCGACAGGTATAGAAAACTGTGCAGGCCGCATGGCTGGCAAATACATGCACGCCATGCTCTGATTGCATGCTTAGGTACTATTCTGATATCTGGACTCATATCTATCCCAATTCCAATTATTTGGGGTATACACACCTTTCAAGATAATGAATTAAACGTATCGATTACCGTCTGTGAAAAGGACGAAGATTATGTTGACAGCGGCGTTCACAAACGGTATGCTTTAACAATTGGAGCTATATTGGTTGTTGTCCTCATCGCTACTGTCGGGTTATATGTACCGATAACTAGTGTACTTGTACGTGTACTGCAACAAAGACTACCCAAGGATCAAAGGCTCTCGAAAAACGACACAACGTCACCTGAAGCAAAACATTCTTCTGCATATGTATCGCATGAAAACCTTCATAAAATTGACCACAGAATCACGAGCTCAGTAACCATGGTTGAAATATGTCCTCTCCCAGACGACAGCTCCGTATTTCATGCAACGGACACCGATATCTGTGAGAATGTGTTATCTCAGAGCATCAGAAGCACTCAAGAATCGTTCGAAGACACCATTGATACAGATGGCAAAACCACTGCCGAGAGTCGGGAAACAAAAGAAACAAAACAAAAACGGAATACTCAAGAGATGAAACAAACTAAACGTCTGCAAGCAACAAAAGGTCCTATTGTACTAAGTATTATTTTCACAGTCACAGTGGTACTGTATTTGGCGTTATTAGCCGTACTAGGTCAAAATCAACGGTTTCTTCGTGATATGTCCGACGACGCCAGATCGGCCTTTTTCTTCGGGCTCCGATTAGTGTTCATAAACCATGTCATCAACCCGTTGGTTTATTTCGTACTAGACAGAGAATTCAAACAGATTGTTAAACGGATTTCTGCCAGATGTTTTGAGAACATAATGGCAATCCTACCAAATGTAAAAGGATCCAAGTGAATAATGTGTTATTATTTTTAAATATTACGTACATTTACCATAGAAAATACTTTCTTGCACTTCACAAGACCAAAATTAGTAGTTGTTTTAATTAGCATGCATAAACACATTTGAGAAAAGTACAGTTTCAATATTCAGCCGACATATGTTTATTTGACCTATTATTTAAAGGGGCCTTTTCACGTTTGGGAAAATTGACAAAATTGAAAAAAGTTGTTTCAGATTCGCAAATTTTCGTTTTAGTTATGATATTTGTGACAAAAAAGTAATACTGAACATTTACCAAGCTCTAAAATAGCCATTATATGCATCTTTTGACGATTTCAAAACCTGAAAATTATAAAGTGTTGCAACGCGAAACGAATTAATAATTTGGAGAGTTCTGTTGTTGTCGTTATATTTTGTGAAACTACGAGGATTGCTTATATGAAGTATAAAATACATCTAATGTTGTATCAAGAAGGATGGCCGAGTGGTCTAAGTCGTTTTTACTTCAGGACTCCAGGGGTCAGTGGTTCGGGTCCTGCTGAGGTTACCCTTTTTTTTCTTTTTTTTAATTTGAATTCTTGAATTTTTACTGGTGCTTTATGAATCCAATGTTTACATTTATCAATATAAAGCATTTAATGACAAACTTCAAAGCATGCCAATATATGTGAAAAGGCCCCTTTAAATAACAAAACAATGAAAATGAAAGTGTGAGTGTCAATCGATTCAAATGATCAATCGTCTGATCGCTTATTTAGGTAAAAACTTAAATGTTCAGTTTTAATGTTTGAGTGCTTAAAACAAAGCAAGTTACACAATTTCACAATGTGAGCGTACGCATGATTTCTGATATGAAAAGCACATAATTATCTGTATAGTATACACAGACATGGTTGATCACAGTTATAAATATTTTGAAGTGTAATTGTCATTGAATATTAACGTTTATATATTAATTATTATTGTTGTTGAGTAATTGGATACTTAACTTAAAATGCTGCAATGTTAACTTCCTGTTATACAATCTTTTTATATACTTGCTAAGTTGGTATGAATATTTTCGACATATTAAGAAGTAATTTGAAGTTTCAATTATTATTTGATGACAATTATTAGTTTAGATTAGTTTAAACCTAATAAAAACCTAATAAATTAGCTCGATTGCATCGAAAGCCTCATGCTTATTGAAACGCTCTTGCGTCGGTTACCCTGGCCTAGAACCAGTGGGGTTCGAACCAGTGACCTCTCGGTCGATAGGCGAACACTATAGCCATGTCACCACGGCGACTGTTATTTTCTTTTAGGCTAATGTGTTTGGCTAAAACTCGTCGTTTAAATAATGGCGTATGACAATATGAAAGTACTTTTACTTTAATAAGTCATGTTTAATTACCAACATATTGTTTCTTATCATTATCATGACACTTCGGCGAGGGCTTTAGCATTTAACTTCCATTTGTTCTATTGTTTAATAATTATTTTTAATGTTCTCAAATCTTATTTTTATTGCTATCATATATTTCACATTCGTTATCGTCTCAAGATGACGAACACTCGAATAAAAAGACACTGACGATTTAAATTGTACTATTATGTTTGTTATTAATAGTATTTTGCCGCATTGTATCATACTGTTAATGTTTGAAACTACTAGACAATCATTTTGTATTTCTAACACTTTGTTTTGTAGACATAATATTACAAAAATTAAATTGCATTATTATATTAAAAGACTGACTTATTTCTGTGTATATAATCTGTGACTTTAAACAGGTGCTGACGTTGAAAGTCGTTTTATATTTTATTTTTTCGTGTTTCCAATTGCATATCATGAAATATAGAATGTCTGCGGCTGTATTTAAATACCCGAATCCTGTTTTGTTGAATGTAAATCATTGCAAACTAGATTATACGTCTTTTCCAGTTGGATAAACTGTAGTTGTTTACTCATTTGAACGATAAATGATGTCATACTGATGCTGCTTAAAACGTTAACCCTTTGCATGCTGGGAAATTTGTCGTCTGCTAAAATGTCGTCTGCTGAATTTCTAAAATTAGCATTTTCTTCGATTTGTTTCAAAGAATATTATCAGAATAGCAAACAGTTTGGATCCTGATGAGACGCCACGTTCTGTGGCGTCTCATCTGGAGCCAAACTGTTTGCAAAGGACTTCAAAATTCGGTTCCCGCACTGAAAGGGTTAAACAGATATGGCGAACTGTGTCCATCATTTATCACAAATAATATTAACCTCATAACAGTGTCACTCATCTGAAGAGCCAATCAAAGAAAATAACAGAGAGTACATATCAAAAAGAATGAACTAATTACTCAAGCATTTAATGTTAACAAGAGTAACATACTTACCGATGTATATATTATTTTGTACCAAATACGATTTCTCAGAGAGCATTTATGTTCTCATAGAGGCTGTGTGATGATAAGGCTTAAATTACTGTTTAAGAAATATCACAAATATAAGTCATAACATCTTTACATGTTAAATCCATCTTCTGAATGGATTTGCACTATGGTATCACTATTTCATTGACATAATTAAAAAACAAAACAAAACATAATACTATTTAAAAAGTGTAAACTTATACCATTATTCTTTCATGCGTCTGAAAAAATTATAAAATGTCTACGAGAAAAGCCTCTTAAGCGTGAGTTTTATGATATAAACTCATTTTAATTAAAATAAAAAATGCCGTTGTTGGAAAATAATGAGTAATAGTATTATCATTTGACTTCTTGTCTTTCATTTGCAAGTCCGATACGGCGCGAACACGCCAAAAGTCTGAAAACTAAGCAAGACGGTACAAACTCGGAAACTATGCAAAAATCGCGGCAAATATAAGACTCTACCAATAACAATTAAACATAAGCTCAGTCTCCATGACATTTGCCCAATCCAATTTCAAAATTAGCTGAGCACATATCGGTTAACATTCTTGGACTGCATTTTGAAAACGCTCCATTATTATAACCAAAGGTAAAAGCTTGGAACGTATGTCGATTTCATACGGAAAACTTTACAAGGATAAGTCGGTTTACAAGTTGTTCCAATGTAATTTCCGAAGTCAAGTTTGGTTTATTGGTTTAAAAACAATTTACTAAATTGTTATTAAACTGGATTATATAGTCTTCTTTTTAAATAAGATTACACAAGCGTTAAAATATTTGTATTTTAGTTCTCCTAAGCAAAATGTGCGCATGGTGTCCTTTTTGATTTCCTTTTGTACGTAGTGCGTCGTACGTCGTGCGACGTCAACGTTTGCATTGGCAACACACTAGAGGCAACATTTCTAGTCCAATCTACATGAAACCTGGTCACAAAATGTGTCCAAATAATGTCTTGGACGAGTTTGAAACTGGTTCCGGTTGGTTGAAAAACATGGCCGACAGGGGCGGGACCTTTTTCTTGTATGGCTTAATGGGGCATTTTCACAGTTTTTTGCATGTTTTGAAGTTTGTCATTAAATGCTTTATATTGATAATTGTAAACATTGGAAATAAAAAGCTCCAGTGAAAAATCGAGCATAAAATTTACAAAAGATAAAAAAAGTAACCCATAACTGGTTCGAAGGACTGACCCCTTCAGTCCTGGAGTAAAAGTATAAACCAAACAGACCACTCGACCATCCATGCTCACGCACTGTAGGAAGTATTTTATACTTTATATAAGCAATCCGCGTAGTTTTACAAAATATAACGACAACAACAGAACTCTCCAAATTATACAATCGTTTCGCGTTGCAACGCTTTATAATTTTCAGGTTTTTAAATCGTCAAAAGATGCATATATTGGCTATTTAAGAGCTTGGTAAATGTTTAGTATTAACGTTTCTTCACAAATATCATAACTTAAACGAAAATTTGCGAATCTGAAACAACTTTTTTAAATGTTGTCAATTTACCAAAGCGTGAAAAGGCCCCTTTAAGTAAAACCTTGTTAACACACTAGAGGCCACATTTATTGTTCGATCTTCATGAAACTTACTCATAAGATTTGTTCCAATGATATCTTTGTGTTTGATAATGTTTCCGGTTGGTTGAAAAACATGGCCACCAGGGGACGGATTATTTTTCCTTTAATGTCAAACCTTGTTAACCCTCAAAAAGTCACATTTATAGTTCAATATTCAAGAATCTTGGTCAGAACATTTCCTCTAAACGATGTTTTAGTAAAACGCGTGTATTTTTCTTTCTTGTTTCACCGTAAACAAACTAGAAAATCAAGGTTTAGATGTTTCTCCTTCAAAAAAAAAACATGTTCATCTCGGTAGACAATTGTGTTTCTCGCGTTTCATGGTAAAAATCTTAGACTCGATGTTATGCGGTTTCATTTTAGATAACAAGCTAAAGACGTTTCTCTTTTTAACCAATCGGTCTAACTAAATGCTTTTCGATGACTGTAAAGTATGAAAGCTTAACAATTTGTATGAATACATACAAATCTAATTTTCTAACTTTTTAGACGTTTATGTTGGTAAATAATACGATTAAATAACCAATTTTGATGCTAACAACCGTATCCTTAAACGACTCGCAAAAAAATCAAGTCCTTCAGCTGGTCTTGACATAAATGGGACCCCGTAAAAAAAGAATTAAACGAAGAATATCGACACCGGAATGTGTTGACGTGATTGATATTCACTGTTTGCTTTTTAAGTTTGTGCTTATCTGCATTCTTGCTTTGCTATTATTGTCATTAAGTTTTAGCGATCTGAAATATGGTTCTCACATAAACGGTCTTGCATACTTAATAATGTATATCCACACAACATAGTTTTAATGTGGTATAGAACTGGAATGTGGAGTCCTGTTTTCCGGGGCATACTTAAACAATTATCAACTTAAAATGTCAAAGTCTATCAGATCTTAAGTAAACGCGGTCATTAATATTGCCTTCCATAGTTAAGACTTATTGTTCGTAATTACTCTTAATGTATATAACTATAAGAGGCATATTTAACCCATTTATGTCAAGCGTCTAGAAAAAAGGCCTTGGCAAACAGCGTAGACCCAGATAAGACGCCGCATGATGCGGCGTCTCATCAGGGTCTGGGCTGTTTTCATAAAGGAATTTCTGTAAGAAATTATCTAAATATAGAAATTAATATACTAGACATCCCTAATTTTGGAAATAAATTGATCCAATTTAGAAGGATGGGAGAGTCCACTAGGCATAAATGGGTTAAAAAGGATATGAAACCAAACTAGTATTGCTTAATAACACAGGTGTAAGCCGCTTGAGGGGGATATAGTTTTTCAGGCAACACATGTTAATGCGTTCACCGTCAACACTACAAAGGGCGAGTTTTCAATGTACTGCAGGTGTATTTTTATGTTGACAACAGATGTGCAAAAGTTGACAGAATATTATCGTGGACACTTATCCTCTCAATACGCGTTTGTTTGTCTTTACAAGACATCTCTCAAGATTCTCGCTGCGTTGTTCATCAAGCCTTAGTATCCAGGGGACCGTTTCAATAAACATCGTAGTACACATTTACGATACGATAATTTTTTTGAAGATACATAATTGCTAAAGTCCATATAATTTTTTTCAGTACTTAATCAATTACATTAGCATCTCAAGCGCCGTATATATTTGACGAGCATTGCGAGTTAGTTCGTCTACTTATTAAGATTACAAAATTCTTTCGGAAGTTTAAATTGCCATACGATTGTTTATGAAACGGCACCCTAGTCGGTGCGAGAATATCTGCAACGCAGTTTTTGTTGTAAATGAATCTGCAAAAAGACGTGACATTGTATCCTGCATATTCGAGATGTACTTTAGGTTAGACAAAGACATGGGTTACAGAGCAGGCTTCGTCAACCTTGCCTGCGTATCACACGATTCATCGGGCCGATGATTAGAACAAATTTGGATTTCAAGAAATATTTCAAGTGCTTTATGTTGGTAACTTGAAAGGAAAAGGATACACAAATGCTTTGCAGTTGTATTATGACGAAACCGCATAATGATGTTTTTGTACATGTATAATAAATTAATGCCATCGATTGCAGAGATGAAAATGCAGTCTCGTTGTTTCTACATTTAGTTTACACAGAAGTGATAGTAATTATAACATAACGTAGCTATATACTTTGTAAGAAAATGTAATATAAGTAAAAACAACAGTAATTTCGCACAATCAATTGAAAATGAAAAAGTGCCAATATGTCATCTGGTTTACATACATGTTTAGAACATTTCCGTAAATACTATTTCCGAGCCGCTTCTCCAGTGATTGCTTTACAACTCATGTCGCATATGCACATAGTTGCATTAATGTGAACGACGACGTTTATGATATGCTTTTTAAATTTTCATATTGCACCGCGAGTATGTTAGAAAAGGCACACTAAAGCAACGTATAAAAGCGTCAAAATTAATAAGATTGGTTATTTATAAAGCACCGAAAGTTCTTTAGAATAATTAACGAATCAAGAAATTGCAAGTTTTTTTAGAACTTTTCCCAGTCTACTCGATACTTTTCTCACAAAATTGACCCAATATTAAGTAAAAAAGGCCTGACATGTACCAAACCGTGAATTGGTAAAAAACCAAGTGGTTGCATAATCCAATCGATACAACATTGAACCGTTGGGCGAACAAACGACATGAAGGCGGTTAAATTTATGGCAACTTGGTGAGTAATATCGCGTTTAAACAGCTGGAATGTGTGGGCTATGTATTCTGACGTCATTGGCGGACACGTGTCATTAACTTAGGGCCAGCTCTCAACCTCTTCGTATTTGTTTAATTAATCGTTAATAGTGCAAACATATCAAACAAATAGGCCCTAAAGGCCCAGTTCGATTAAATGAGGCATGTAGAAAACATACATTGTGTAATAACTGTGTTTGTTTTGAGCTCTTCACTCTGTATGATACACATTTGATATTGTGTGAGACAAAATAACGTTTTCACTATAGGCATGTACAAAACAAAATCAATTAACCTCTATGATGGGGCCAACTTTAACCCTCGGGTTAATACTTAAACAAATTTAGTAGAAGACCAACACATTATCCTTTCGTATCATTGACGATTGTTTAGAGTTCATTACAACTTATACATGGCGTGTTTATTTTGACACCACTGTCATGATTAAAGAGTTGAACAACTTATTAGAGGAAAACCATGCATGTAACACACACAATATTTAATCTCTAGCCATCGCGGTTTCAGAGATGCTGAAGTCATTTACTTTATTAATCTATATTATTCAATTGACAACTGAGGCGTGACAAGTTTTGGTCAAAGGGACATAAATTCAACAAAAGTTCGTAGAGAACTTTTATAAGATGTGACATGCCAAATAACCAACCCCTGGGGCTTTCGGTTTCGGAAAAGATGAAGTTATCACCATATAAATATAAGTAAACCAAATAATCACTTGGGCGGCCAAATTTGGGTATCATTGTAACCAAATTGGTAAAGTGTCACTATACAGACAGACTCTGGTCCCTGGCCGTCTTTGCCTTATATGGCAATCCTAACCATATATGTAACAACACAAACATCTATAAATAAACGTTATGAATGATTGTAGTATGACCATATATGGAGAAATCGTAAACCGATAACGTTCGAGAAGAATCAATCGCAGAATAAAATCAAAGCGCTGAAGGCACTGAAGATGTTCTCTATTGCATAATTTAACACGCAATTCATTTTTCAAAACCAATCGCAAGTTTAAAATGAACACACGCCATTCAACTTTATAAAGTGTGTGCCATAGCGTACGGGTCGAGTTTTGTGTGCACTTTTATCATCCTTATTATTTCATAGAAATAACTTAGACAAAATAAAAACAACATGCTTTTTGGACGTTCTGAAAGCATAGAAAGTATGATGAAAATGGTAATGAGAACTTAATATAAAGAAAATTTGCAGTCACCATCATATTAAAGGAATATTTTTTTCTAATATCAAATAACTATCTTACCAAGAATATAAATTCATAATGAAAGTTCCGTGTACAAAACTATTGATTGTTGACACCATATACAAATTCAAAATATACAATAATCTTCGTATCTTGTATGTGGAGGAATAGAAGTATATAAACATTGCTGTTTATGCTTTACTTGTTACCCGAGCAGTTCACACGGTGTCAACAACGCTGATATAAACATAGGTATAGAGCACTAATGCGCTTTTAGGCATAGCTGTTTTACTCAGTTTTCATCTTAGTGACTTTAACTTAACGCTAACAGACACGCATGAATATATTTTCGAATATTTAATAAGCTGATTCGAGAAACAACCTCTGAAGTTTTGCTACATCACTGCGTATGTGCTCAATTCAAAGGATGTTCAGTGTAAGGAATTCCGAACTACTCTCTGTATGCTCAAACGACACAAATTGTGGCCCTGTTACAATTACGCGTTACAATCCATCTCGCAGAATTTCACTTTCGCCTCCAAGATGAGAAAACAATCATAAGCTAAATAGTATAGTGTCACGATAAGAGAAAATCGTTTAATTATCATACCACAATGTTTGCCGTACTTGGTCAGCACGTCTGGAAATCATTCCTTAATGAGTGGATAGGCTGCCATTATTAACAAGTTTGCTATTTTGAATTCAATTTTGTATCAAAAAGCATTGTTCTTAAATGTGGCATTTTCAGTTCGCAATGAGATTTGTAATGACCCTCGTCATGCGAAAATGGGTCTTATTCCATATGCGCCCATCATATAAATAGCCAACTCAGCTATCTCTCTTTCTGGTAAGGAGAAACATAACATATTGAGTGATTTTATAGCGAACAGCATCGCCTATGGCCTGACTGCGCAAAGCACATGTTGGGTTTAACAAACGCTTTCCGAAACGCATAAGACCCATTTTCGCATGACGGCGCTATTGACGTGTGATTTAAATGTGTCGAAAGAAAACTGCGTTTAAATCAAATATCAACATACGATATATTTCGATAAAGAAGAAAGATGCTCATAACAAGCATATGAGGACACATATGAAGTGCTCTCCCGTAGTATATTTTTTTATCTACTCACACTTATGTGTGGTTTGACAATGTTAACACACATTTCATGCGGTGAATATGCAACTTACAAGTGAAAAACACAACACAATAGTTTAACTTTTGTTTAATTGTATTTATTTATTTAGAAAAGTAAATTGCAAACTTTATTTCAAAGTCAGCGTATACGCCGATTACATTTTTAAAAGATATTTATTGTTATAAATATATTTAATATAATATATTTAGTTGTTTTCGGTTTTAGCGATTATAAAGCATTTTCGAGGTTGCCTATAGTATGCCTGTAGCAATTGATGAACTCATATCCAACTGTCTATGTAATGCGAATTGTGAATATAAACAAGCATAACCTTCTACTAACGTTCTACTATTGCGTTGCTAGCACCCGTAAATACAAAAGATCGCCGCTATCTGTTGAAAACCAAAGAACGTTTTCCAGAAATATCCGCTGTAGTAGCATGAACGAGGTAACGAAACAGGTCTTCGTATTATTATTATAAATTGTTTGTAATATTCGGGTTTATCGATTATGAAACATTTTTTTGTTTTTTCCTATCGTATCGCTGAAGTTATTGTTGAACTTAAGTTCAACGTTTTATAAATTGAGAATATAAATAAGCGATAGCTTTTTACCCGAATCTATTAATAGCCTCAATTTACAAATGACATGTACTACGTCATTGAGGTGTATGTGAGAGCGTAACCTATTGCGTTGTTATCGCCCGTGGACTTTCCTTTGTTTATCGACAGGCGCATCTATTAATAGCCTCATATTATGAATGGACTGAGCAAAAATACTACGTCATGAAGACGCTGCAGACAGTGGACTATTTTATTCATTCATAAACAATCTCCTCCGCGACACGTACAATACGATCATTGTTTATTGATTCTTCTCTATAAAAGCACCGTTCGAAACTATTGCATTTAACATGATATTAATATCATGTTTCCATTTGTGAATGAATATAATTGGTGAACTCAAACCTCTTGCATACATTATACAACTCTTTCTCGCGCGGATACGCGGGTATTGTACTCCTAGTTGCTAAGGCTATCGACCTGACTTTTAGACTAACCCCCTTAGACGGTCGCTATGCGACCATCTAAAAAACTATCGCTGAAATAATCTCCCCTTCTGATTTCCCACGTGCTTTCAAACCGTTGAGATACGAAATCGTATACGTTTGTGACATTATTTTGAGATCAATAAGTCATTTCGGCGGTAAATATATTTCTGTTTTGTTTTTGAACTTGCAATAGCTATTGTTTTATTGTGATTTGGTGTATTTCGACGGTGTGAAGTGTATTATTAAAAGTGGCATTCGATTTCGCGACCTAGTAACCAAGTGTGCGTGAACGAAGGATTTTTGTTTACTTTTCACTTCAAGTTCAACTGTGTGTTTTTTTACCCCTTTCGTGATCTGTTAAAAACACGTGCTTTGCACATTTGGAAACTTAAAGTGCAATAATTGACGCTTTAACGTGTTCAAAGTGATATTTGCATTGAACATTGACCAGTGGCAGTGTATTGCAATTTTAACACTTATTGATTATTGAAAACTAGTGGTTTTTCACTTGTTTGACCTTTATTTTTCTTGAAGTGTGATTGGCCAGTTTGGATTGTATTTTTTTTGTAGTTAGACACACTTACAGGGCTTAACACTAACTTTTTTTCAACTAGCCCATTCGGGCTAGTAAATGCAGAACCTTCTAGCCCTGAACAATTTTTCATGTGCCCCGCCCAAAGTATTATCAAAACCTTTACACGGACAAAAGCCCGCGAAGCGGGCGTTAACCGTTCATACATATGGAAATTTAGACCATAAAATTACATAAGAATACCATATAGGGATGCGTCTAAAAAAAATTTGCCACGCGACATATATTTTCGCGATGCTATTTATGACCTTGAACAAATAAAAAACACTTTGACATATACTAAATCACATGTAAATACATACTTCAGGAAAAATTATATCAATGACATCATATTTGTGTAGCGAATTGCACTAAATATTCTCGTATTATTTGTTTTTCTTCGCAACCGTCCATAATTAAGTCATTACTCAATTATCTCCCCTGAATACTCATCTTCAGCCGAAGACTGGTTCACTACATATAGTGACAGTCTTTACCTAACACAATTTAGGTGAACATAACCCGTCTTTAATATATTGCCCAATCTCAGATTTCTGTCGACTTTATTTGCTTTGATCTTTTCGATATCTTAGTGTTATTATTATCCTGACAAATCACAAACGCTTGTTAAAAAATATTTGTTTTAAACATTAAAGTTGATATCTCTATTCTTCCAGTATTCTCGCGGTATTTCAATAACGACACCCTACTGTTTATTTGTAAGAATTTGTGACGCATTTTCCATTCGCTCTCAGAAAGAAGTTTTACGTGTGGTCATGAGCAACATTCTGGTTAGTTGTCGTTGTTATCCACCAGAAACATATTTATTCACAAAATTTAAAGATATTCCGATCTAACTTTTTAGTCTTTTAGCTTTAATGTTTAAAGTATTTACACCTCGTCTGCTCGCAGTTTACCGATATTCCGAAAGGTTACATGTCACTATGATTAGTTTAGGCCTAAAACCACAAAATCCGATACCGTTGGATTTTCGTACCACAATCTTACGTAAACAATCTTCCAGATTCGAAATCAACAAAAAATAAGACATTTATAAATGGTCTGCATTATTGATCAAATTTTAAGATATTTGTTGGTTTTCCGTTTTTAGAAGCTGTTCTGCGAAGGCAAGATCTGGGCATCATACAAGCCATTCTATCCAGCAAAACTGACAGTTTTGGTTTACAGAAATCAACAAAGGAGGGATTCCTGAACTATCAAAATTTCCAAGCTATACACAGTTATTATCTGTGGTGATCTTTATTGGTTCTGTTGGTTTACTTGGATGGAACATGTGTGAACTTTTATAGAACTTTGAAAAGTCTATATATGTCTATCTATAAACAAAAATCAGCTATGGTATAATAAGATCAGATGTGCAAACAATCTCAAGTGGTTGTTAAATTAACAATTTGAAGGCAATTATGCTGAAAAAATATGAAAGTTCCCATGCAAATTTTGTCTGTATATCGACAAGTGTCTGCCAATAAATGTCAAACTAGTAATACAAAACTTACCACAAGTATGTAAAAGCACTAAGTACCTGTGATCAATTTCAGTAAGATAGTGTAATTCTGAACAGTAGCAAATAGCTTGTTTAGTAAATGCATAATGCAATTAATATGATTTCCGTTCTATTGTGTTATTAATAAATTGGTTGTTACTTGTTAATCCATGATAAATGTTTTATGGCTAGTACAAAGCCAGCAATGTTAATTTTATAAAAGGTAATACAATATCCCCACTTTGTAATTTCATATACTAGTACGTACATATTCTTGTACTGTAGGTTGATGACAGTGTTTTAGTATTAATTATTTTGTAACTATTATTTTATGTGCAAATAAATGATGTGAAGTGTTTTGTATCTCAACACAATACTACATACCAATTTATATATGTACTGTGTTATATGTTATTTGAATGTTTAAATAAAAAAATATGGATGATATAACATGATGCATTCTAATATTTGCATTCAAATTGTAACTATAGAGCTAAGTGTATGCAG
Organism: Dreissena polymorpha; assembly: GCF_020536995.1. Classification (NCBI taxonomy): domain Eukaryota; kingdom Metazoa; phylum Mollusca; class Bivalvia; order Myida; family Dreissenidae; genus Dreissena; species Dreissena polymorpha. Next base: position 30,034,288 of record NC_068362.1, read on the forward strand.
TTTAGACTGTGATTTTAGAATTGCTACAAAATGGCTAGTTTTTTAGTGGCGACAAAATTTAAACTTTTCAACAATAGTTTGCGAAAGAAAATTAGAAACCTGCAAGATACCTGTATTTATTAAATATTTTAATTGCGAAACAAGTATGTCGTTATGCTATTACACATAATTATAAATTGATAATAAATAAGAAGACAATAAGTGGTGTTAACGTTTCCCAACAGTAGAAATCATTCTTCTGATGAAGTCAGCGATATACAGACCAAAGCTCCAGGTATGGCTTTCAATACGTAGTGTGTGTTATTTGACAGTCTAAAACTTATTGGATTAAAAAAATCCTGTCAAATTTGTCAATCAAAATTGATTTGACACATCACATGATTTTGATTATGTTAAATCAGTGTACTGTATGCTAAATGCAACTGCTTTAGCAAGCTGTCAAGTTGAATTGAGACATTTGATGAAACAAACTGTTTCCTGGGTAGGACCAGTACTTAGTGTCTATATGACGTACCATGACGTCGAAAGTCTACAAGACCTACTAGGTGGAACGAGAAATGTACTTCGACGTACAATTTTCACCGACCCTTGAGTGTGAGCCAATCAGAAGACACCTTACATCTGTTGCTTTTAGAGATATTTGACATTGAACAATATAATTATTATTATTTATACCGAATTATGCGACTATCGACCGCTTACTCATAGATATTGTGCGTATTTATTAAACATTATTATTATTATAATTTATACCAAATAATGCGACTTACGACCGCTAACTCAAAGATATTGTGCGTATTTATTGACCTGGCGTGGCGGAATTAACCTCTGACTTATGCAAGTTATGGTTATCAAAAAATACGACCACCTAATGTCGGGGATTTTCTGAATTGTCGGCCTCTTTTTGATTGCAATCAGGGGGTTCCAAATCTATTTCGAGTTACGATCTGTTTGTAGTCTCCGACTTCACTCTGGGATTTGATTGTCATCTGACCTTCTGGGACATTGGCTAGCCCGGACCTAGGTACAAGCAGTGAATGTCGTTCGGACGTGCCTTAGTGTTAAGCCTTTACTTTAGACAAGTTTAGTACTCCTTACTAGTGTTGTTTCAATAGTGGTGTTAAGGTAGTATTTGGATTGTTAAGACTTGTCGTTTTATAATTAGTAGATTTATTACGCAGGCTCTTTTGAACAGGATGCAGCGTTGTGTCGGGAAGCGTTTTCCTTTTATTTTTTCAGGTGCCCAAGACAGGAAAAAAGCGAACCTTAATGCTGGGGACTCCAATGTTCATCGGATTAAGGATATTCTTTCTGACTATATAGCTGCCAAATGCCTGCCTATCTCTGGTGAGAATATGTAATGGAAATGGTATAGAACAGTTATTACAGTTACACATTTGTTTCGATAAATGATATAATTATTTCATTTCTTGATACCTAATCAGTTAATATTTCACGTCCTAAGCTTCTTATGATTATAATATTTGTCATCAATGTAAAGTTATACTTATTATGTTGATGTGCAATAATTGCGTTTTCGAACTAATTTGCATGGTTATATATTTAACGCGTGGGCTATTTGTACAGATTTTAGACAATTGTATTTGCAAACTTTTCATTTTAATCCTGAGGAAAGCATGCATTTTCCTTGTGTATTCATTCATTGTATATTTATGATTTATTTACTGAGACATTCTTTAAGAAAATATAATTGCTAACTCTGTTTTCAAAGGTGCCAAATTTTCTGGTGATTGTCGGGGTTTTCGCCATGCATTGTTAAGAGACCTGCGGGAGATGGATGTTCAACAGCTGTATTTTCATCTAGGCTCCAATGACATTCTTACGAATGAAGCGGTATTTTACCGGTACATAAAGTTTATAAAACAATAATTTTAAAACAGCTTATTTTAATTTAATGTAGTTGTTTCCCATAACTACATATATTTGCAATACTAACATTTTACATTCACCAACACTTCTTTAGCAATTCTTAGACTTGAAAATAAAGAAAATTCTTAAGTCTAAGAAAAAATTCTTAAGTCTTATTCACGGGCCCGTATTCACCAACAATTCTTTACTTGAGAATAAAGAATAAAGAAAATTCTTTATTCTTTACTTTTCTAAGAACGTTCTTAGTTCGATTCTTTATCGGTATTCACCAACGCTATTTTTAGCGTTCTTTACTAAGAATTATTTGTTATTGATGTAAGCGACCTTGGTACCCGGCATTTTCGTTAACGCATATAAAACTCGGAACCGTTTACGTGTCTTCTGTCACAACATACAAGATGGCGGACAAGAACGCTAACGTTGCTACTAGTAGAAATCGTTGGTCCGAACAGAAGGAAACTGTAATAGCCCAGGAAATAATTAAAAACTATGATGTCCTGTTCGGCCCAATGACCGGTTGTGGCGCACTCAAAATTGGAGAGGTTCGAAGGAGAGGCTTGGAAGCCGTGGCAAATGTTCTAAACTGGTTTGTACTTTTGGTGTTATCAATTTTCCAAATTTTGGAAATTCTAGCAGAAGGAATATTTGTACAGTTAATTCATTATTTTGTTTTTTAATTATTGATTATAATAAAATTGTTAATTTGTGCAATGTTTAAAAACGAACAGAATGTTAAATAATATGTGACATAAATATAAAAAGCAGTAGATGATTTGAGCACAAAATATTTACCATAATATAAAGTTATAATGCTTCACTATGGTAAAAATATTGTGCTACCCGGTTTCAAATATTCCAAAATATTCAACTAAACCCATATTGTGTCATTTTTCATTAATGATGTATTTCTACTAATTCATTTGTTAATAATTCATCAACAAAATTGTTTGTGTCAAACACACATGAAATGAAGATTGCAATGTGGAAAAATGTTTTGAGGAATAAACAAATCATTTCTTAGACTCAATTTCTGATTTTAAAAAATGTACCTAATTGCATTCCATTTATTTCAGCCAATTTTCCACCTATAAGCGCGCAGGTTCAGAGGTGAAGAAAAAATATTACAACATGAAAGACAAAAGTAAGTGAAATTTAAGAGATGTACTCCTGTCTTATTTTTCTTGCTGCTTCTTATGTTATGAAGATAAAATGTTCCACATTTATTGTATTTCACATGAAAAGTGAAACATCATAGTTACTGTGTAAAAATTAGCTGAAATTTGTAATTGATTTTTTGTTATACATGTAGGTTCATGATTATATTTTAAGCCAATTATGTACATGTAATAATGTTGTTGAAAAATCAATAATTATATTATATATATTGAGGAATTTTATGAAATTTTCAACATTGTTATATTAATAACTATCTGGTACATTGCTATTATCATCGGTCCAGCATACTTAATGTACATACTGTGCAAATCAAGATACATGAAAATTGCTAAAAATAGCATTAAATCAAACATTGGTGTAACTTTTGCTCCTTTTTGCTCCTCATGTTTATTTTGGACTCTTAAATTACACAGTTTCTTCTCAATATAACTATAGCAAAGACAAAAAATGATGAGATGAGGAGGCCAGGCACTGGAGGAGGGCCCCGGGTGAAAGAGTTCACCATTCCGGAGGGGATTCTCCTTCAGCATTTTGGGGATTCCGCCTCTGTGGCAGGGGTCCCCAATGCAATTGACACTGATGGTTTGTACAGTTTATATAGAATATAATACCATTTGTCAATTTTTATTATTATAATATCATTTTTTTTGGCATTATGCTTTGGTATTCATTCTTCAATGAAGGTAATGTTCAACAAAGATACTATTAATTTATGACCAGAATGAAATACATATCATTTTTAAGTGCATTAGAAAAGTATGTTATTAAAGATTCATCATAACTCACCTTAGTCTGTTTGTTGGTATTGTTTTCAGTCATTGTAAAAAGTGATGTGTGATTGTTAATTATAAACTGTTAAATGTTTTAAAATTATATGTATGGCTTTATTTTCTTAGCTCCAGAGGGTGCTTCAATCAACATCATTGAACTGGGCAAGATGCCAATAGGTAAACAATTAATGTAGATTATGCTCTTCATCTTGGTTAATTACATGATGGTGAATGGAGACAGCTTTTGTATTAAACATAGCATGTTAATAAATTTCTATCAATTCATTACTCACTTTGTAATATTGTTAAAATGGGGTGCCAAAGCTATGTGTAATTGAGCAAAATATCTTTTATATGATAATATATACATTTTTTTAATATTGTTGTTAAATACTAGATCATTTTGCTTCGTTTATTACACAGATGGTAGCACTTGCATGACGTTCAAGATAGATGAAAGAGGTAAGTGACAGGGGCCTTATTTTTATGTTAAATTTTTGGTGAATGAAAAATAAATATGAAAAACTTATTAAAGTATGAACGTTGCGTAAGTAAATTCATGACAAATAGGTAAATTGGTTGAAAAAGTCCATTTTAAATTAAACAAATGACACCAAGAATTTTAGCCTTTGAGTTAACTTAGTTTTATGATAAACTTTGTTAATAATACATGAAGGGGTGCATTTCTTTTATTTTCATTATGTTCATTAAAAACAAAAATTGTTTTATATTTGAAGGACTAGGAGCTCAGAAGACGTCAAGTGTATTCCAACGTGCAGTGGAAGATGAAGCTGGGCCATGCTCATCAGGGACCAGTGAGTATTATAAGAACATTATTTCACCAAATGCATACATATTCAATTCATCCCTATCATATGAAGCATTTAATATCTCTGTGTTTTTTCCAAAAATAAAAAAATGAAACATTGAAATATAACTTTCCAATTGAATGCAACATCATTTATGTTATCCATGTAATTGTGTGGGGTCACAAGCTAGTTAGGTCAATTCCACACCAATGTGCAGGTATGAAAGTGAGGTTTAATTTTTGCCAAATCTATAAGTCCATTTCAATGCACTTTCAGGATTCCTATGATTGAATAATTGTTTTACAGAGACCAATACCAAATCAATGAAAATGGCCAACAAAAACCAGAGTAAAAGAGGTAAACAATTATTTATTATTCACATGTACATTTATATGTATTATAATATTCCATTTTTGCAAATCTTTCAATGCTAGCAACATATAGATAATTAACCTGTATATTATTCATGGAACTGAATCATGGAACACACACAAAAATGACAAATATTTATAAATGAGACATGGAACTGAAGCATGGAACACAACATACATATAAACTAGATTAACAACAATAACTAAACTTGTGTAAGTCAATGTTCAAGAAGCACTGCTTTTGATGCAGGTAATGAAATATGTAAATGTTATTATGTCAATATGACAAATGTGAACAAGCAATTACTTAATTTTAATTTAAACCTATTTATTTCAGCTCGATTGCATCGAAAGCCTAAGGCTTATATAAACACTCTCGAGTCTGTTTCCTGGGACTAGAACCAGTACTTGGTGTCTATGGGGGAGATCTAAAGAAAGCTCCCACAGTTGGGATCTAACCCGTGACCTCCCGGTCGCTAGGCGGACACCATATCCATTACACCACGGCAACCTATAAAGCAATTAATTGATGTGCCATTTCTTCAAATGGTTTTCACTATACGTTTTATGAGATATGCATGAAATGGACATAATTAAGAAGGTTAAATCGATTTAGCAAATTTAACTTTTTTTGTATTCCATGATTTATGGTATTTTTTGCATTGATAACAAAAAACCTTATAAATTTTAATACAATGTTGTTATTTGTTTCAGCTAGGGCAAGTTTCAACAAATTGGCTGAGGACAACCTAATAGCAGAAAAGAAGAACATCCATCTGCAACAAGTAAATCTAAGATTGAAGAATCAATTGATACTGGCACAACTGAAAGTTGCTAGATTAACGGCACAAAAAATTGAAGAAGAAATTAAAATGTTAAAAGCAAGCAATGAATGTTAACCCTTTACCACTTAGTTACGCATTTTCACACATTTGTAGTCCCTTAAAAAGTTATATTTAATTTAAGACCTTTATTACTAGATTCAAGTTGTTAAGGCTTCATATCCAAACCTTAGAAACTGATGAGCAGCAAACAGCATAAAACCTGAACAGCCTGCGAGTTACTTGCAGGCTGTTCTGGTTTAATGCTTTTTGCCCATAGCCATTTTCATTTTGCTTCTAAGTGGGAAAGGGTTAAATCTACAATCTCAAATGATGCCATCCAAATTGTTATTATTGATATTTTTACACAAAGTTTTGAAGTTATTTTTGAGTAGATGGATGTTCTTCTTTTCATTATTTAACCCATTTATGCCTAGCGTCTAGAAAAAAGGCCTTGGCAAACAGCGTAGACTCAGATGGGACGCCACATCATGTGGCGTCTCATCTGGGTCTACGCTGTTTTCTTAATAGATTTTTTGTAAGAAATATTATAAATATAGAAATATATAGGCTCATATTCACAAACAGTTCTATAACTATTTGCAGTAACAATAAATTGCTGTGGATATTTGTTAGTAAAACTATCTTGTTTGTACTGTAATTGCATTTTCTGTTAGTGATTATCTAGTACTACATATTTCACAGATTTTCTGGATGTTTTATTCATAATAAATTTCAGAATATCACAACTTAATTAAAGTTTTGTTATGATTTATCTCACAGACCGCTAGATTTTTAACTAAGACATAGATAAGCATGCTTGTTTGCCGTAATTCTTGTAAGCTAATTATTTTATGGTAGACGTACCAAAGGATACTTTCATGAATATAAAAATACACATGCAAATTAATTTTTGTGTGTTGAAAAGTCTTTTTGCTTAGCTCAAGGCAATATTGATAACAACAAGTGAGTGTCTGTAATATTATTACACTGATGTGTGTAATAATTTTAATAGTTTCAGACAAAAAACCCTGGGTAGAACCAGTACTCATTATGAAAGCATATTAATTGAATATAACAATAAATCAAGTAATTTTCCTGGGTATGGTTATTATAACCAGTAGTACCAGTACTTACAAAGTATACATATTAATTTAACAACATATTTACAACATAATAAAGTCATGTTCCTGGGTAGAACCAGTACTTGACATAGAAATACATGAATTCAATGAGAACATAATCAAGTTTCCTGGGTAGGGTTAGTAGAACCGTATTTAGAAAGTATACATATTAATTTTACAACATAATAAAGTCACGTTCTTGGGTAGAATTAGAACTTGACACAGGAAAACATGTTACAGTTTAGAATTAGGCAATAAGAGGTTTCAATGTTGGAAATTGCCGTTCTTAAACAGACAAAGTCATAGCACAACAATTGAAAAGCTTAAATGAAAATTACCGAAAGAAAAGTACATTTACACACATTTCAACAGTGTTGGAAAAACATTGTTCATAAAATATTATAAACAAGCATAACAAGTTTGTAATAATGTGCATTACAATTTTGACATGAAAACCGCTCCATAGTAAAGACATACATGTTATTTTTAAAGTTAAATGTTATTCATCCTGTCTCATAACCAAAATTATTACATCATGTTGAACGAGAAAGTGTTTGTGTTAAACATAAAATGTTGATAAATAGTTGACTAGAACATTACATCAAGATAAGAAGTGCAGTGAAATGAAAGGGAGCTTACCCCTGAGTAAAAATTACAGAAACTGTAAGATGAACTACAGAGTTACCTCTCTTTCAAATAACAAAGTCTCCACTAAAATCTGGAAATCAGTGGAAACAACTTTGTACAATCTTAAAAGTTATGAGACTAATTCACACATAGTACAATACATTTAAAGACTATTAAAAGTTAAACGCATCACACTTTTTAGAGAAGTTTAACTCATCACACATTTTAGAGAAGTTTAACTCATCACACTTTTTAGAGAAGTTTAACTCATCACACTTTTTATAGAAGTTTAACTCATCACACTTTTTAGAGAAGTTTAACTCATCACACTTTTTAGAGAAGTTTAACTCAGTACATTATTTTATTTAATTGAAAAATCTCTGAACTAGTTGTTGCCTTACAATGTTACCAACATGGTTTGCATTTATTTCAACATTTTCATGATAAACTTGTTCTTCAAAAACATCATCCAAATAATCCTCTTCAAGGATATCCCCATGTTCAATTCCAAAATTGTGCATAACTACACACGCAGTGATATAGGTCACTGCTGTCGCCAAGTCAGTCCTTATCCCGTAATGGAGTATTGCGAATCTTCTTTTTATAATACCAAAGGTCTGCTCCACAAGCACTCTTGTTTTGCACAGAGCCAGATTAAACTGCTCTTGATTCTGTGATTCGGGGGTTCGGAAAGGAGTCATCAGGTAGGGTGTACATGGGTACCCCGAGTCTCCAAGAATGAAGCCATTATGAGCTCCTGTTCAGAAATAAAACATTCTTTTGTTAATAAAATTAGTCAACGTGTAAACGCTTAGCAATTTTGAGGTCAAAGGTAAATGACACAAGGGTTTATCCGTTTTAACCAGGTTTTCAGAAGGAAAAAATTAGTTATCAGATTGCTGAATGTCGGCGGGCGGGCAGACTAAAGTATTTTAATTATTCATAAAACATATCATGTTAATTAAATCCTATTGTATTGTTTTAAATGTATTTAACCCTTTATGACACAAGTTGTATGTAATTTGCTAAGTCATAAGTTATGACTCATAACCATAGACATGTGTATCTGATATATAGCTACCTTGTTCAAACTGGTTCCGTAGATGACACTCTCTCCATATTCTCGCATCATGTGTGCTTCCTGGCCATTTAGCTGTTAAGCTCCTCACTTTTTTGCTGTGGTCACATACCATCTAAATATAAAATAATAATACATAATTTATTATACTATTAATTTTTAATTATACTGATATCATAGTGAATAATGTTAGTGCTATTGAAAATAGAATATTTAATATTAGTTATTGTCATACATCAGTGATAAAAACACATAATTATGAGTACTGAAAAACTTTGTTGTGGCAAAAGCAAACAAGATAACATACTTGCACGTTCAAAGAATGGTAGCCTTTTCTATTTATGAAATCGGCTTCGTGGTTCTTTGGCCTTTGAATGCGAACATGAGTTCCATCAATCAGTCCGATTACATTTGGATATCCTGAATAATCAATAAGATTATTATTTAACAATTATGTTCATTTATTTAGGACAGGTAAATGAAATTCAGCTGGCATGACTGAATCATTTCTTCAGCACAACATCTTAATTCCCGTAACATTGGAGTACCATTTGTAATAAAATCTGCAAAAAATGGTCTTATAGACATGGAGCGGAAATAAAATAGGTATTGAGGACCTACAGACTGATGGGAAGACTAACAGCGTTGTTAAAATCCCACACATCCTTTGAGGGGGGACTTTACAAAGACAGATACATATGCAGGTGTGGAGGATAACATGCTAAAACCAAGAGTGAATTGAGATTAAAAGAAGGGTACATAAATGTATAATTATTTAATCATAACACTGTTATATTCCATGGAGTGATATCAAAATGGCATTTACAGTAAAGAGTGAAGATATAATATTACAATAACTGCGAATTAGGAACGTAATGAAACAAAGATTCAATTTGGACTAAACTCGGGTGACATCACCCTTATGTTTATATATGCTAGGCCTCTATCCCCTGTGAACTTGCCCTAGGCATAATTGCATAATGTACCAAGCTATACATAAAACTCTTAGAGAAACACACATAATAAATACTTATATTCTCATTTTGATCGATAACGCTTAACGGCAGATTAATAACCACAATGTCGTAATTATCAAAATGTCATTTTCAGTTAAGAATGAAGATATATAATATTACAATAACTGTGAATAAACGACATGAGAGAAGTATCCACTTTGGACTAAACTCCGGTGACATCGCCCTTCAATTAACGTATGCTTCACCTTTCTGTGAACTTGCATTTGGCCTAATGCAGAATGTATCATACAAAACATGAAATGGATACAGTGATAAAAATTACTGAATAAAAATAGTGTATAAATCATTTGATTAAAAAAATCACATCAAAAAATTGTTGGTCCTAACTGCGTATGTTGTTTATGCAATAACGACGACAATGCCCCCACAAAAATGAAGTGCAAATGAATGATTTCCCTTGGATAAATTTTCTCAGTCAAGGTCATTTAGACAAACACAAATCTGGCACTCACCAGCAATGGACTGAAATCTGGATTTTAGAGTTTTGCACTCTTCCCTGTCAGGAAACCGTACGTAATGGCGAGCTAGTCGAGCTATTGCTCGTCCAACTCGTCGGCAGCATCTTGATACGGATGGCTGACTGACTCGAACAGTGTCTCCTACGACGAGTTGGAAGGATCCAGTCGCCATGGCACGAAGAAATATGCACAGCTGCTGGATCGGCAGGAGAGGAGAATTCCTCAGCGTTCCAAAGTCCAGAGAATCGGCGACCAAATTTAATAAGGTCAGTATAGTTGCCGGAATAAATCGGTATCTCCTATAAACCTCCATTTCCGAAAAACCGTCTAGAGGATTTTCTCTGTCAAACAATCTTCTACGCGGGACATTTTCGACGTTTTCAAACAAGATATTGGCGTAACGCATAACGCGAACGGCCATCTTGGAAGCTTAAAGAATTATTCTAAGAATGCCCCGAATTCTTAAGAATTTTCTTTAGCAAAATGAGTTCGTGAATAAGACTTAAGAATTTTTTCTTAGACTTAAGAATTTTCTTTATTTTCAAGTCTAAGAATTGCTAAAGAATTGTTGGTGAATACGGGCCACGAACTCATTTTGCTAAAGAAAATTCTTAAGAATAAAGAATTTTCTTTAAAATTCTAAGAATGCTTCGGGGCATTCTTAGAATAATTCTTTAAGCTTCCAAGATTGCCGTTCGCGTTATGCGTTACGCCAATATCTTGTTTGAAAACGTCGAAAATGTCCCGCGTAGAAGATTGTTTGACAGAGAAAATCCTCTAGACGGTTTGTCGGAAATGGAGGTTTATAGGAGATACCGATTTATTCCGGCAACTATACTGACCTTATTAAATTTGGTCGCCGATTCTCTGGACTTTGGAACGCTGAGGAATTCTCCTCTCCTGCCGATCCAGCAGCTCTGCATATTTCTTCGTGCCATGGCGACTGGATCCTTCCAACTCGTCGTAGGAGACACTGTTCGAGTCAGTCAGCCATCCGTATCAAGATGCTGCCGACGAGTTGGACGAGCAATAGCTCGACTAGCTCGCCGTTTCGTACGGTTTCCTGACAGGGAAGAGTGCAAAACTCTAAAATCCAGATTTCAGTCCATTGCTGGTGAGTGCCAGATTTGTGTTTGTCTAAATGACCTTGACTGAGAACATTTATCCAAGGGAAATCATTCACTTGCACTTCATTTTTGTGGGGGCATTGTCGTCGTTATTGCATAAACAACATACGCAATTAGGACCAACAATTTTTTGATGTGATTTTTTTAAATCAAATGATTTATACACTATTTTTAATTCAGTAATTTTATCACTGTATCTATTTGATGTTTTGTATGATACATTCTGCATTAGGCCAAATGCAAGTTCACAGAAAGGTGAAGCATACGTTAATTGAAGGGCGATGTCACCGGAGTTTATTCCAAAGTGGATACTTCTCTCATGTCGTTTATTCACAGTTATTGTAATATTATATATCTTCATTCTTAACTGAAAATGACATTTTGATAATTACGACATTGTGGTTATTGCTCTGCCGTTAAGCATTATCGATCAAAATGAGAATATAAGTATTTATTATGTGTGTCTCTCTAAGAGTTTTATGTATAGCTTGGTACATTATGCAATTATGCCTAGGGCAAGTTCACAGGGGATAGAGGCTGAACATATATAAACATAAGGGTGATGTCACCCGAGTTTAGTCCAAATTGTATCTTTGTTTCATTACGTTCCTTATTCGCAGTTATTGTAATATTATATCTTCACTCTTTACTGTAAATGCCATTTTGATATCACTCCATGGAATATAACAGTGTTATGATTAAATAATTATACATTCATGTACCCTTCTTTTAATCTCAATTCACTCTTGGTTTTAGCATGGTATCCTCCACACCTGCATATGTATCTGTCTTTGTAAAGTCCCCCCTCAAAGAATGTGTGGGATTTTAACAACGCTGTTAGTCTTCCCATCAGTCTGTAGGTCCTCGATACCTATTTTATTTCCGCTCCATGTCTATAAGAACTTTTTTTGCAGATTTTATTACAAATTGAACTCCAATGTTACGGGAATTAAGATGTTGTGCTGAAGAAATGATTCAGTCATGCCAGCTGAATTTCATTTACCTGTCCTAAATAAATGAACATAATTGTTAAATAATAATCTTATTGATTATTCAGGATTTCCAAATGTAATCGGACTGATTGATGGAACTCATGTTCGCATTCAAAGGCCAAAGAACCACGAAGCCGATTTCATAAATAGAAAAGGCTACCATTCTTTGAGCGTGCAATTATGTTATCTTGTTTGCTTTTGCCACAACAAAGTTTTTCAGTACTCATAATTATGTGTTTTTTTATCACTGATGTATGACAATAAATAATATTAAATATTCTATTTTCAATAGCACTAACATTATTCACTATGATATCAGTATAATTAAAAATTAATTGTATAATAAATTATGTATTATTATTTTATATTTAGATGGTATGTGACCACAGCAAAAAAGTGAGGAGCTTAACAGCTAAATGGCCAGGAAGCACACATGATGCGAGAATATGGAGAGAGTGTCATCTACGGAACCAGTTCGAACAAGGTAGCTATATATCAGATACACATGTCTATGGTTATGAGTCATAACTTATGACTAAGCAAATTACATACAACTTGTGTCATAAAGGGTTAAATACATTTAAAACAATACAATAGGATTTAATTAACATGATATGTTTTATGAATAATTAAAATACTTTAGTCTGCCCGCCCGCCGACATTCAGCAATCTGATAACTAGTTTTTTTTCTTCTGAAAACCTGGTTAAAATGGATAAACCCTTGTGTCATTTACCTTTTGACCTCAAAATTGCTAAGCGTTTACACGTTGACTAATTTTATTAACAGAAGATTTTTTTATTTCTGAACAGGAGCTCATAATGGCTTCATTCTTGGAGACTCGGGGTACCCATGTACACCCTACCTGATGACTCCTTTCCGAACCCCCGAATCACAGAATCAAGAGCAGTTTAATCTGGCTCTGTGCAAAACAAGAGTACTTGTGGAGCAGACCTTTGGTATTCTAAAAAGAAGATTCGCAATACTCCATTACGGGATAAGGACTGACTTGGCGACAGCAGTGACCTATATCACTGCGTGTGTAGTTATGCACAATTTTGGAATTGAACATGGGGATATCCTTGAAGAGGATTATTTGGATGATGTTTTTGAAGAACATGTTTATCATGAAAATGTTGAAATAAATGCAAACCATGTTGGTAACATTGTAAGGCAACAACTAGTTCAGAGATTTTTCAATTAAATTAAATAATGTACTGAGTTAAACTTCTCTAAAAAGTGTGATGAGTTAAACTTCTCTAAAAAGTGTGATAAGTTAAACTTCTCTAAAAAGTGTGATGAGTTAAACTTCTCTAAAAAGTGTGATGAGTTAAACTTCTCTAAAAAGTGTGATGAGTTAAACTTCTCTAAAAAGTGTGATGAGTTAAACTTCTCTAAAAAGTGTGATGCATTTAACTTTTAATAGTCTTTAACTGTACTGTACTATATGTGATTTAGTCTCATAACTTTTAAAATTGTACAAAGCTGTTTCCACTGATTTCCAGATTTTAGTGGAGACTTTATGTTATTTGAAAGAGAGGAAACTCTGTAGTTCATGTTACAGTTTCTGTAATTTTAACTCAGGGGTAAGCTCCCTTTCATTTCACTGCACTTCTTATCTTGATATAATGTTCTAGTCAACTATTTATCAACATTTTATGTTCAACACAAACACTTTCTCATTCAACATGATGTAATAATTTTGGTTATAAGACAAGATGAATAACATTTAACTTTAAAAATAACATGTATGTCTTTACTATGGAGCGGTTTTCATGTCAAAATTGTAATGCACATTATTATAAACTTGTTATGCTTGTTTATAATCTTTTATGAACAATGTTATTTCCAACACTGTTGAAATGTGTGTAAATGTACTTTTCAATCGGTAATTTTCATTTAAGCTTTTCAATTGTTGTGCTATGAATTTGTCTGTTTAAGAACGGCAATTTGCAATATTGAAACCTCTTATTGCCTAATTCTAAACTGTAACATGTTTTCCTGTGTCGAGTTCTAATTCTACCCAAGAACGTGACTTTATTATGTTGTAAAATTAATATGTATACTTTCTAAGTACGGTTCTACTAACCCTACCCATGAAACTTGATTATGTTCTCATTGAATTCATGTATTTCTGTGTCAAGTACTGGTTCTACCCAGGAACATGACTTTATTATGTTGTAAATATGTTGTTAAATTAATATGTATACTTTGTTAGTACTGGTAATACTGGTTATAATAACCATACCCAGGAAAATTACTTGATTTATTGTTATATTCAATTAATATGCATTCATAATGAGTACTGGTTCTACCCAGGGTTTTTTGTCTGAAACTATTAAAATTATTACACACATCAGTGTAATAATATTACAGACACTCACTTGTTGTTATCAACATTGCCTTGAGCTAAGCAAAAAGACTTTTCAAACACAAAAATTAATTTGCATGTGTATTTTTATATTCATGAAAGTATCCTTTGGTACGTCTACCATAAAATAATTAGCTTACAAGAATTACGGCAAACAAGCATGCTTATCTATGTTTTAGTTAAAAATCGAGCGGTCTGTGAGATAAATCATAACAAAAATTTAATTAAGTTGTGATATTCTGAAATGTTTTATTATGAATAAAACATCCAGAAAATCTGTGAAATATGTAGGACTAGATAATCACTAACAGAAAATGCAATTACAGTACAAACAAGATAGTTTTACTAACAAATATCCACAGCAATTTATTGTTACTGCAAATAGTAATATTTAATTAAACAAGAGAACAACAGAAATGGTAGTTTACAAACATAATTGTCTAATAAGGTACACGATGGGCTGATACTAGCAATAATTCAAACAAATACACTTATAGATAGTAAGCTATTTGAATATTGGCAACAGCAGTGACATATATTACTGTATATAATGTTGACATATATGGAAACCATGTTGGGAACATTGTAAGACAACACTTAGTCAACAGGTTTTTACAATTTAAACAAATAATGAAAAGAATAACATCCATCTATTTAAGTAAGAATAACATTCATCTTCTCAAGTAAAATGACAAATTTATATTAACAATGGCTGTTTGTAAAACATGCATGTCCCCCATATGGGCTGTCCATTGTAGTGGCAGCCATTGTGTGAATACGATTTCTGTCACTGTGACATTGACCTTTGACCTAGTGACATGAAAATCGATAGGGGTCATCTGCGAGTCACGATCAATGTACCTAAGAAGTGTCATGATCCTCGGCAAAAGCGTTCTTTAGTTATCATCCGAAAATCATTTTACTATTTCGGGTCACCGTGACCTTGACCTTTGACCTAGTGACCTCAAAATCGATAGGGGTCATCTGCAAGTCATGATCAATCTACCCATGAAGTTTCATGATCCTAGGCGTATGAGTTCTTGAGTTATCATTCAAAAACCATTTGATTATTTCTGGTCACCGTGACCTTGACCTTTGACCTAGTGAACTCAAAATCAATAGGGGTCATCTGCGAGTCATGATCAATGTACCTATGAAGTTTCATGATCCTAAGCCCAAGCGTTCTTGAGTTATCGTCTGACAACCACCTTGTGGACGGACTTACCGACCGACAGACCGACATGAGCAAAGCAATATACCCCCTATTCTTCGAAGGGGGGCATAAATATCAGCGACATAGTCCTATTCAGGTACACATATAAAGCTTCTTCATAATTACTGGTAACATTTTACATTAATCAACCTGGGTCCGTATTTACCAACCAATTCTTAGACTTAAGAATAACAAATAGACTTAGAACCAAGAAGAAAACACCTAGCATTTAAATATATACATTCTACCACTGGTGATTATGTCATTAACAATGTTTTACATGAAGTATGATGTTGATAGAGGTGGTATATGCCATGTTTGACTCAAAATTCAAGCCATACTTGAATATTCTTATTAACAGAATCTGATTTATTCTTAGACTTAAGTCAAACAAGCAAATTCGTTAAATTGATATCCCCCGCCTAACTGGTGCTTTGTCACATAAAAAGCATTTTTTCAAGATACAAAGGGCCATAACCCCATTATTAACCGGTGGTGTACAATGCCATATGGCAAGCATCATCCTCTTTTCCATATATATACTCATACCGAGTTTCAATGAAATCCGCCAAAGCACTTCCAAGATATGGCTCCGGACACAAAAGTGCCGGATGGACAGCCGGCCGGACGGACAACGCCTAAACAATATCCCTCTGCCCCTGGCGGGGGATAAGAACTGTTTGTGAATATGAGCCTATATATTTCTATATTTATAATATTTCTTACAAAAATTCTATTAAGAAAACAGCGTAGACCCAGATGAGACGCCACATGATGTGGCGTCCCATCTGAGTCTTCGCTGTTTGCCAAGGCCTTTTTTCTAGACGCTAGGCATAAATGGGTTAAATAATGAAAAGAAGAACATCCATCTACTCAAAAATAACTTCAAAACTTTGTGTAAAAATATCAATAATAACAATTTGGATGGCATCATTTGAGACTGTAGATTAAACCCTTTCCCACTTAGAAGCAAAGTGAAAATGGCTATGGGCAAATAGCATAAAACCAGAACAGCCTGCAAGTAACTCGCAGGCTGTTCAGGTTTTATGCTGTTTGCTGCTCATCAGTATCTAAGGTTTGGATATGAAGCCTTAACAACTTGAATCTAGTAATAAAGGTCTTAAATTAAATATAACTTTTAAGGGACTACAAATGTGTGAAAATGCATAACTAAGTGGTAAAGGGTTAACATTCATTGCTTGCTTTTAACATTTTAATTTCTTCTTCAATTTTTTGGGCCGTTAATCTAGCAACTTTCAGTTGTGCCAGTATCAATTGATTCTTCAATCTTAGATTTACTTGTTGCAGATGGATGTTCTTCTTTTCTGCTATTAGGTTGTCCTCAGCCAATTTGTTGAAACTTGCCCTAGCTGAAACAAATACCAACATTGTATTAAAATTTATAAGGTTTTTTGTTATCAATGCTAAAAATACCATAAATCATGGAATAAAAAAAAAGTTAAATTTGCTAAATCGATTTAACCTTCTTAATTATGTCCAGTTCATGCATATCTCATAAAACGTATAGTGAAAACCATTTGAAGAAATGACACATCAATTAATTGCTTTATAGGTTGCCGTGGTGTAATGGATATGGTGTCCGCCTAGCGACCGGGAGGTCACGGGTTAGATCCCCACTGTGGGAGCTTTCTTTAGATCTCCCCCATAGACACCAAGTACTGGTTCTAGTCCCAGGAAACAGACTCGAGAGTGTTTATATAAGCCTTAGGCTTTCGATGCAATCGAGCTAAAATAAATAGGTTTAAATTAAAATTAAGTAATTGCTTGTTCACATTTGTCATATTGACATAATAACATTTACATATTTCATTACCTGCATCAAAATCAGTGCTTCTTGAACATTGACTTACACAAGTTTAGTTATTGTTGTTAATCTAGTTTATATGTATGTGGTGTTCCATGCTTCAGTTCCATGTCTCATTTATAAATATTTGTCATTTTTGTGTGTGTTCCATGATTCAGTTCCATGAATAATATACAGGTTAATTATCTATATTTGGCTAGCATTGAAAGATTTGCAAAAATGGAATATTATAATACATATAAATGTACATGTGAATAATAAATAATTGTTTACCTCTTTTACTCTGGTTTTTGTTGGCCATTTTCATTGATTTGGTATTGGTCTCTGTAAAACAATTATT
Source organism: Dreissena polymorpha (assembly GCF_020536995.1). NCBI lineage: Eukaryota > Metazoa > Mollusca > Bivalvia > Myida > Dreissenidae > Dreissena > Dreissena polymorpha. The sequence continues at coordinate 30,052,315 of NC_068362.1, forward strand.
CAATCATAGGAATCCTGAAAGTGCATTGAAATGGACTTATAGATTTGGCAAAAATTAAACCTCACTTTCATACCTGCACATTGGTGTGGAATTGACCTAACTAGCTTGTGACCCCACACAATTACATGGATAACATAAATGATGTTGCATTCAATTGGAAAGTTATATTTCAATGTTTCATTTTTTTACTTTTGGAAAAAACACAGTGATATTAAATGCTTCATATGATAGGGATGAATTGAATATGTATGCATTTGGTGAAATAATGTTCTTATAATACTCACTGGTCCCTGATGAGCATGGCCCAGCTTCATCTTCCAGTGCACGTTGGAATACACTTGACGTCTTCTGAGCTCCTAGTCCTTCAAATATAAAACAATCTTTGTTTTTAATGAAAATAATGAAAATAAAAGTAATGCACCCCTTCATGTATTATTAACAAAGTTTATCATAAAACTAAGTTAACTCAAAGGCTAAAATTCTTGGTGTCATTTGATTAATATAAAATGGACTTTTTCAAACAATTTACCTATTTGTAATGAATTTACTTACGCAACTTTCATACTTCAATAAGTTTTTCATATTTATTTTTCATTCACCAAAAATTTAACATAAAAATAAGGCCCCTGCCACTTACCTCTTTCATCTATCTTGAACGTCATGCAAGTGCTACCATCTGTGTAATAAACGAAGCAAAATGATCTAGTATATAACAACAATATTAAAAAAATGTATATATTATCATATAAAAGATATTTTGCTCAACTACACATAGCTTTGGCACCCCATTTTAACAATATTACAAAGTGAGTAATGAATTGATAGAAATTTATTAACATGCTATGTTTAATACAAAAGCTGTCTCCATTCACCATCATGTAATTAACCAAGATGAAGAGCATAATCTACATTAATTGTTTACCTATTGGCATCTTGCCCAGTTCAATGATGTTGATTGAAGCACCCTCTGGAGCTAAGAAAATAAAGCCATACATATAATTTTAAAACATTTAACAGTTTATAATTAACAATCACACATCACTTTTTACATGGACTGAAAACAATACCAACAAACAGACTAAGGTGAGTTATGATGAATCTTTAATAACATACTTTTCTAATGCACTTAAAAATTATATGTATTTCATTCTGGTCATAAATTAATAATATCTTTGTTAAACATTACCTTCATTGAAGAATGAATACCAAAGCATAATGCCAAAATAAAAATGATATTATAATAATAAAAATTGACAAATGGTATTATATTCTATATAAACTGTACAAACCATCAGTGTCAATTGCATTGGGGACCCCTGCCACAGAGGCGGAATCCCCAAAATGCTGAAGGAGAATCCCCTCCGGAATGGTGAACTCTTTCACCCGGGGCCCTCCTCCAGTGCCTGGCCTCCTCATCTCATCATTTTTTGTCTTTGCTATAGTTATATTGAGAAGAAACTGTGTAATTTAAGAGTCCAAAATAAACATAAGGAGCAAAAAGGAGCAAAAATTACACCAATGTTATATTTAATGCTATTTTTAGCAATTTTCATGTATCTTGATTTGCACAGTATGTACATTAAGTATGCTGGACCGGTGATAATAGCAATGTACCAGATAGTTATTAATATAACAATGTTGAAAATTTCATAAAATTCCTCAATATATATAATATAATTATGGATTTTTCAACAACATTATTACATGTACATAATAGGCTTAAAATATAATCATGAACCTACATGTATAACAAAAAATCAATTACAAATTTCAGCTAATTTGTACACAGTTACTATGATGTTTCACTTTTCATGTGAAATACAATAAATGTGGAACATTTTATCTTCACTACATAAGAAGCAGCAAGAAAAATAAGACAGGAGTACATTTCTTAAATTTCACTTACTTTTGTCTTTCATGTTATAATATTTTTTCTTCACCTCTGAACCTGAACGCTTAAAGGTGGAAAATTGGCTGAAATAAATGGAATGCAATTAGGTACATTTTTTAAAATCAGAAATTGAGTCTAAGATATGCATAAAAACAAAGAAATGATTTGTTTATTCCTCAAAACATTTTTCCACATTGCAATCTACATTTCATGTGTGTTTGACACAAACGATTTTGTTGATGAATTATTAACAAATGAATTAGTAGAAATACATCATTAATGCAAAAATGACACAATATGGGTTTAGTTGAATATTTTGGAATATTTGAAACCGGGTAGCACAATAATTTTACCATAGTGAATATTATAAATTTATATTATGGTAAATATTTTGTGCTCAAATCATCTACTGCTTTTTATATTTATGTCACATAATATTTAACATTCTGTTCGTTTTTAAACATTGAACAAATTAACAATTTTATTATAATCAATAATTAAAAACAAAATAATGAATTAACTGTACAAATATTCCTTCTGCTAGAATTTCCAAAATTTGGAAAATTGATAACACCAAAAGTACAAACCAGTTTAGAACATTTGCCACGGCTTCCCAGCCTCTCCTTCGAACCTCTCCAATTTTGAGTGCGCCACAACCGGTCATTGGTCCGAACAGGACATAATAGTTTTTAATTATTTCGTTGGCTATAACAGTTTCCTCCTGTTCGGACCAACGATTTCTACTAGTAGCAACGTTAGCGTTGTTGTTCGCCATCTTGTATGTTGTGACAGAAGACACGTAAACGGTTCCGAGTTTTATATGCGTTACCGAAAATGCCGGGTACCAAGGTCGCTTACATCAATAACAAATAATTCTTAGTAAAGAACGCTAAAAATAGCGTTGGTGAATACCGATAAAGAATCGACCTAAGAGCGTTCTTAGAAAAGTAAAGAATAAAGAATTTTCTTTATTCTTTATTCTCAAGTAAAGAATTGTTGGTGAATACGGGCCCAGTGGCAGTGTATTGCAATTTTAACACTTATTGATTATTGAAAACTAGTGGTTTTTCACTTGTTTGACCTTTATTTTTCTTGAAGTGTGATTGGCCAGTTTGGATTGTATTCTTTTTGTCGTTAGGCACACTTTCAGGGCTTAACACTAACTTGTTTTCAACTAGCCCATTCGGGCTAGTAAATGCAGAACCTTCTAGCCCTGACCAATTTTTCATGTGCCCCGCCCAAAGTATTATCAAAACCTTTACACGGACAAAAGCCCGCGAAGCGGGCGTTAACCGTTCATACATATGGAAATTTAGACCATAAAATTACATAAGAATACCATATAGGGATGCGTCTAAAAAAAATTTGCCACGCGACATATATTTTCGCGATGCTATTTATGACCTTGAACAAATAAAAAACGCTTTGACATATACTAAATCACATGTAAATACATACTTCAGGAAAAATTATATCAATGACATCATATTTGTGTAGCGAATTGCACTAAATATTCTCGCATTATTTGTTTTTCTTCGGAACCGTCCATAATTAAGTCATTACTCAATTATCTCCCCTGAATACTCATCTTCAGCCGAAGACTGGTTCACTACATATAGTGACAGTCTTTACCTAACACAATTTAGGTGAACATAACCCGTCTTTAATATATTGCCGAATCTCAGATTTCTGTCGACTTTATTTGCTTTGATCTTTTCGATATCTTAGTGTTATTATTATCCTGACAAATCACAAACGCTTGTTAAAAAATATTTGTTTTAAACATTAAAGTTGATATCTCTATTCTTCCAGTATTCTCGCGGTATTTCAATAACAACACCCTACTGTTTATTTGTAAGAATTTGTGACGCATTTTCCATTCGCTCTCAGAAAGAAGTTCTACGTGTGGTCATGAGCAACATTCTGGTAAGTTGTCGTTGTTATCCACCAGAAACATATTTATTCACAAAATTTAAAGATATTCCGATCTAACTTTTTAGTCTTTTAGCTTTAATGTTTAAAGTATTTACACCTCGTCTGCTCGCAGTTTACCGATATTCCGAAAGGTTACATGTCACTATGATTAGTTTAGGCCTAAAACCACAAAATCCGATACCGTTGGATTTTCGTACCACAATCTTACGTAAAAAATCTTCCAGATTCGAAATCAACAAAAAATAAGACATTTATAAATGGTCTGCATTATTGATCAAATTTTAAGATATTTGTTGGTTTTCCGTTTTTAGAAGCTGTTCTGCGAAGGCAAGATCTGGGCATCATACAAGCCATTCTATCCAGCAAAACTGACAGTTTTGGTTTACAGAGATCAACAAAGGAGGGATTCCTGAACTATCAAAATTTCCAAGCTATACACACAGTTATTATCTGTGGTGATCTTTATTGGTTCTGTTGGTTAACTTGGATGGAACATGTGTTAACTTTTATAGAACTTTGAAAAGTCTATATATGTCTATCTATAAACAAAAATCAGCTATGGTATAATAAGATCAGATGTGCAAACAATGTCAAGGGGTTGTTAAATTAACAATTTGAAGGCAATTATGCTGAAAAAATATGAAAGTTCCCATGCAAATTTTGTCTGTATATCGACAAGTGTCTGCCAATAAATGTCAAACTAGTAATACAAAACTTACCACAAGTATGTAAAAGCACTAAGTACCTGTGATCAATTTCAGTAAGATAGTGTAATTCTAAACAGTAGCAAATAGCTTGTTTAGTAAATGCATAATGCAATTAATATGATTTCCGTTCTATTGTGTTATTAATAAATTGGTTGTTACTTGTTAATCCATGATAAATGTTTTATGGCTAGTACAAAGCCAGCAATGTTAATTTTATAAAAGGTAATACAATATCCCCACTTTGTAATTTCATATACTAGTACGTACATATTCTTGTACTGTAGGTTGATGACAGTGTTTTAGTATTAATTATTTTGTAACTATTATTTTATGTGCAAATAAATGATGTGAAGTGTTTTGTATCTCAACACAATACTACATACCAATTTATATATGTACTGTGTTATATGTTATTTGAATGTTTAAATAAAAAAATATGGATGATATAACATGATGCATTCTAATATTTGCATTCAAATTGTAACTATAGAGCTAAGTGTATGCAGTTTAGACTGTGATTTTAGAATTGCTACAAAATGGCTAGTTTTTTAGTGGCGACAAAATTTAAACTTTTCAACAATAGTTTGCGAAAGAAAATTAGAAACCTGCAAGATACCTGTATTTATTAAATATTTTAATTGCGAAACAAGTATGTCGTTATGCTATTACACATAATTATAAATTGATAATAAATAAGAAGACAATAAGTGGTGTTAACGTTTCCCAACAGTAGAAATCATTCTTCTGATGAAGTCAGCGATATACAGACAAAAGCTCCAGGTATGGCTTTCAATACGTAGTGTGTGTTATTTGACAGTCTAAAACTTATTGGATTAAAAAAATCCTGCCAAATTTGTCAATCAAAATTGATTTGACGCATCACATGATTCTGATTATGTTAAATCAGTGTACAGTATGCTAAATGCAAATGCTTTAGCAAGCTGTCAAGTTGAATTGAGACATTTGATGAAACAAACTGTTTCCTGGGTAGGACCAGTACTTAGTGTCTATATGACGTACCATGACGTCGAAAGTCTACAAGACCTACTAGGTAGAACGAGAAATGTACTTCGACGTACAATTTTCACCGACCCTTGAGTGTGAGCCAATCAGAAGACACCTTACATCTGTTGCTTTTAGAGATATTTGACATTGAACAATATAATTATTATTATTTATACCGAATTATGCGACTATCGACCGCTTACTCATAGATATTGTGCGTATTTATTAAACATTATTATTATTATAATTTATACCAAATCATGCGACTTACGACCGCTAACTCAAAGATATTGTGCGTATTTATTGACCTGGCGTGGCGGAATTAACCTCTGACTTATGCAAGTTATGGTTATCAAAAAATACGACCACCTAATGTCGGGGATTTTCTGAATTATCGGCCTCTTTTTGATTGCAATCAGGGGGTTCCAAATCTATTTCGAGTTATGATCTGTTTGTAGTCTCCGACTTCACTCTGGGATTTGATTGTCATCTGACCTTCTGGGACATTGAGTAGCCCGGACCTAGGTACAAGCAGTGAATGTCGTTCGGACGTGCCTTAGTGTTAAGCCTTGACTTTAGACAAGTTTAGTAGTCTTTACTAGTGTTGTTTCAATAGTGGTGTTAAGGTAGTATTTGGATTGTTAAGACTTGTCGTTTTATAATTAGTAGATTTATTACGCAGGCTCTTTTGAACAGGATGCAGCGTTGTGTCGGGAAGCGTTTTCCTTTTATTTTTTCAGGTGCCCAAGACAGGAAAAAAGCGAACCTTAATGCTGGGGACTCCAATGTTCATCGGATTAAGGATATTCTTTCTGACTATATAGCTGCCAAATGCCTGCCTATCTCTGGTGAGAATATGTAATGGAAATGGTATAGAACAGTTATTACAGTTACACATTTGTTTCGATAAATGATATAATTATTTCATTTCTTGATACCTAATCAGTTAATATTTCACGTCCTAAGCTTCTTATGATTATAATATTTGTCATCAATGTAAAGTTATACTTATTATGTTGATGTGCAATAATTGCGTTTTCGAACTAATTTGCATGGTTATATATTTAACGCGTGGGCTATTTGTACAGATTTTAGACAATTGTATTTGCAAACTTTTCATTTTAATCCTGAGGCAAAGCATGCATTTTCCTTGTGTATTCATTCATTGTATATTTATGATTTATTTACTGAGACATTCTTTAAGAAAATATAATTGCTAACTCTGTTTTCAAAGGTGCCAAATTTTCTGGTGATTGTCGGGGTTTTCGCAATGCATTGTTAAGAGACCTGCGGGAGATGGATGTTCAACAGCTGTATTTTCATCTAGGCTCCAATGACATTCTTACGAATGAAGCGGTATTTTACCGGTACATAAAGTTTATAAAACAATAATTTTAAAACAGCTTATTTTAATTTAATGTAGTTGTTTCCCATAACTACATATATTTGCAATACTAACATTTTACATGGTTTTTTCCTCATGGAAAACTTACAATCATTGTTAAAGTGTGATCTAGTTTCTAATTTATAAATAAAGCATTACACAATATTTATGCCCCCCTTCGAAGAAGAGGGGGTATATTGTTTTGCACATGTCGGTCCGTCAACCAGATGGTTTCCGGATGATAACTCAAGAACGGTTAGGCATAGGATCATGAAATTTTATAGGTACACTGATCATGACTGGTAGATGACCCCTATTGATTTTCAAGTCATTAGGTCAAAGGTCGAGGTCACAGTGATTCGAAATAGTGAAATGGTTTCCGGATGATAACTCAATAATGCTTAGGCCTAGGATCATGAAACTTCATAGGTACATTGATCATGACTGGCAAATAACCCCTATTAATTTTCAGGTCACTAGGTCAAAGATCAAGGTCACAGTGACTTAAAATAGTAAAATGATTTCCGGATGATAACTCAAGAATGCTTATGCCTAGGATCTTGAAACTTCATAGATACATTGATCATGACTGGCAAATGACCCCTATTAATTTTTAGGTCACTAGGTCAAAGGTCAAGGTCACAGTTACAAAAAACGTATTCACACAATGGCTGCCACTACAACTTACAGCCCATATGGGGGGGGGCATGCATGTTTCACAAACAGCCCTTGTTTTTATAATCCATGTTAATTTTACTGTTTTTTATTATTTGCTGTCTACAATTAATTTTACCTGAAATAGCAATAAATGTTTTATTTACGCGCATACTATTAACAATATAATTATACATATTTGTTTATGTAACTATGTTGGTTGGTTAGTCAGTCAGCAAAGAAAAAGAACATATTTGTGTACTTTACTCCACATTTTTTTAACAATTTAATTCAAAATAATATGTTGTCACCATAAAGTGCATATTCTCAGTAACAAAAACTATTTAATTATTGATTGTATTTTTGCATATTATTATTAAGAGAATGATTGTATCGAATACATCAGGTCAGTCCAGACACCCAGGTTGTCTTTTGCGAAGTGTTTTCTCGGTGTGCAGATAACATACACGGTTGTTGGATACCAGAAGGACGTCTGACTGCCATGCAGAAATGGATTAAAAGAACCAACTCACTACTTCAGGACTACTGTGGTAGGGTTTTGTTTGTTAGATTTCTGGTGTACCAGAAGGTAATTGACTTCTTTAACATGTTTCTATGTTTTTCAGATCATTAAAAAAATGTCTGCTTCACCTTTGAAAGCGACACAAAGCAATCTTGTCTGTTTGTATTTTCTTTCCCAAAGCTTTATTGTCCCTTACCGGTTCAACCGGAGGGGACTTATGGTTTGCACTCCGTTCGTCTGTCAGTCTGTCTGTCTGTCAGTCAGTCTGTCACACTTTTCTGGATCCTGCGATAACTTTAAAAGTTCTAAATATTTTTTCATGAAACTTAAAACATGGATAGATGGCAATATGGAGATTATGAACGTCATTTCATTTTTTTTCTACGTCAAAAATTCTGGTTGCTATGGCAACAAATATATATATATTTTTATAATATTTTTTTACTGACAATGGTGGAGTTTCACCGGTAGGGGACCATATTGCTTGGCAATCTCTGGTTCAATAAATTATAATCATTTTTTTTTTCAACTTAATGATGTAATGATTTGCTAAAATGCTAAAAAATATGAGTTTATTGAATTTAATCAAATGCTTGCATGTATATTCAATCATAGACAAGAAACATGTTCACCCGGGATGGCCTTTATCTTAATGCCAGTGGTGCTCGTGGCTGTTTAGAGACGGTCCTCGACGACATGCAGCCAGTGCCTGATGTCCAACAGATTGAAGCTGAGCCTGTTGTTATTGATTATGTCTGGCCTCCAGTTTCCACTCCAGCCATGGTGTCTGATGCAAATACGAAATCATACGCAGATGTTGTTCGAATGGTATACTTATTTATATGAAAACAAGTTATAATAAAAATGTTGTTTTATGAAAGTGTTTATGCCACATTTGTCACTTACCATGTATTGACAGCATTGTGGTCATGTGTTGATAGCATTTTGGCTTTTATGAAAAATGTACTTCAACACACTTGTTAATCAAATTTCTTTCTTCTCAACTCATTATAATATTAAATGCATTTTGTTGATTATTCAAGTCATTTAGTATTTTAGAGCATTCTTTCAGCTTGAAGGTTTATCACTAGCCCTCCCCCCCTCCCATGTGGTAGGTATTAAGCACGTCTCTTGCTTCGCAATCTGCAAGTTTGTAAAGTCAATATTTCACTAACAGTGGAAGTACTTAGCTGATATTTCCACAGCTGAATTGCGATTAAGGTGATAGAGATTGGTAAAAAGAAGATTTAGCTGTAACTGATTATGTCATAATTATGTTTTTACAAGTTTTGAGAATATATAGCATGGCCTTTGCATGGATGCATTTAATCTTTAACTGACCATTGGATTTGTCCATGTCCGGATAAATTCCGTGGTGGGAATTAATGTCTGGTTGTCATCTAGTTTGTATTTAAACAAATAATTTCAGGCTCCTGCTGCAACTACTGTCATCAAGCCATTTCAAAAGACTTCACTACATCCCAAGATTACGAAGAAGGTATTAGCAATTATACCATTGTCATTGTTAGTCTTTTTCATGGCTTTTTTACAGAATGAAAAAAAACATAAACAATGTGAAGTTAAAAAAAGCAAAGAAGCATTAAACTTATATTATAAGTTTTAATTCTTTAATTTAAGTTAAACTGTTTTAATTTTTTTATAATTCTGTCATTTTATAAAGAATGTGTCTTTTGCAGATAGTGGTTGTCTGCAAGGAACGGAGACGTCAACTAAGACCATTTTTAGGCCGGAAGGAGGTAAGCAGTTTACGGAGACTAATGTTAAACTTCTCAATATGACAGTTTTTATATAAGCCATCTTTTATTCAAGCTTTCTTTTGAATGTAATATGGAATTATCTAAAAGTCCCCTATTGATTTCACCGAAGTAGACTATATGTTAAACTCTCCATTTGCCCTGTGGTTTCATTCTGAACACTTTTGGATCCTGCAATAAATCAACAAGTATGTAAGCCAGCTTCATTCAAACTTGGTTGTGGACCGCGGGCCACATCATAAATGTGTTCTTTATTTGCAGTACTTGTAAAACTTTATTATAATGTTTTGTTTAACATGATTTAATCAAATGAAGAATGATGGTATAATACTGCTTTTATGTTTGTTTTACACAAGTTGGTGGTTGTGCTTTGAAGTAGGCTACAAAATACTTTTTGGACACATGTATTGCAACTTTGAATATCAGCTACTCTGTGACAGTTTCAGTTATAGATGCCTTTGTCAATTATATTGCCAGCAGCAATATAAACATGTTTTTTCCATTTTCAGATAAAAGTGGATCAGAAACCTCTAGTGAACCACTGCACACTGCAAATGATCATAAAACAATGTAATTAATTAGTTTAGAGATTCAGTTTTTAGCTCACCTGAGCTTCACACTGGGTGTCATTTATAATTTATGCTTGGATTTAAATTGAGCTTGTCTCCTATATAAATCAGAATTTCCTTCAGTAAAGTGAATATTAATTTTAAATGAAAATGTAGTGGATAAGGTGTACGCCTAGCAATAGGGAGTTTGTAGGTTCGATCCCTACTTGGGGAGCGTCTCATTATCTCCGCAATAGACACCAAGTACTGGTTCTTCCCAGGAAACGGACTCGAAAGTGTCTCAATAAGCCTAAGGCTTACGATGCAATCGAGGTAAAATCCTTTGGTTTAAAGAAAACAAAACAAACCCTCAGGCATATTTGCATAATCACTTATTATTCTTTTTGAAGATAACTTACAGCCACTAGGTGTCTAAATTGAATGCCAGTATATTCTCTTTACCATTGAATGTTTTTTACATGTACTGTACATGTTTAGCACATAGGCTATACTAACATTTTCTGGCACGTATTAATTATTTATATATGTACAATTAAGTTTGTCTGTTTTTTCCCTAGCCATGATACCAAGCTGCAAATAGTAAATGAGAGAGCAGATGGCGGGAGTTCCTCTTCTGGAGATGTTATTAGTAAGTATCACTATTCAGTTTTTTGTTTTGTTTTTGTTATCTGAACTGTTTAAAAGAAAATAGGACTGTTTATACTGGCAACAATTAAAGTAAATAATTGTTGTTCTTATCAATGTTTTAAAAAATTATCATGTCTCCCCCATTCTTGGGAGACAAATCGGTTTTGCCTTAGCTGTCTGCCCGTTTGTCTGTCTGTCCACCTTTTTTGGGGCGGACAAAATCTCATATTCTACTTGTATTCAAGTAGTTTTCATCCAATCTTCACAAAATTTGGTCAGAAGATTTATCCACAGGATCTCTAGTGTTTCAAGGGAGTTATGCCCCTTTAGAATTCAGAATGATACATTTTTTTCCTAACGTAATCTCCTGAACTCTTTTCTGATTTTGATAAAATTTTACAGGAATGATGACTATTTTGCGTAGTTGTGCAAAAGATAAAAATTTTCAGACTTTCTTATTTATCCTCAGAATTGTGCCTTTTTGTCCATATAAATTCTTCTATACTGTTGGTCTTATTCGGTTAAATTTTATAGGTATGATGAGTATCTAACATAGTTGTGGTGAATGTCAAAAAAAATTTGATCTGCTTATTACTGGGGAGTTACGTCCCTTTGAATTTTCGGTGATCATTTCTTGTCCGGATAAAATCTCATTGGTAAATGCCAAATAGTTCACTTAAGTTCGTTTTCAATTAAGGTCCTTACACCTAGTTAATCTGAGACTTTAATACAATGCTGGCCATTTTGTTCATGAAGAGCTATATGGGAAAGACATATCATTTCTCCAAAAAAACATGTCTAGTTATTATATAAAAAATCTTTTATACTTTGGTCATAATTTAAATTAGCAAAGTTCTTGCATATTTAAATCCTAGTAACTGGCAGCTTAATTTATACCATTTTTGTAAAGTTTCCTGGGACCATTTTAAAATTTTGGTTTAAAGATTTAAACAAAAACCCTGTGGCCTAGGGAGAAGTGATATAGATAATTGATCTTCATTTCAAATAAGAGATGATGTTCTATAGATAATTGGTATGGTGCAATTCTAATGTTCTGTTGCTCATCTCTGAGCATCAGCGTAGGGAGGAGGACTTTCGAAAACAATCTGTGAAGAAAAAGATGTTATGGTTAAAGATAGCTTCGGAGTTCAACAAGGCATCCGATGGACATTTTTCTGGAGCTCAGTTTGAGCAAAAATGGAAAAACATAACTTAAGTGTTTATAGACACTATGGATCATAACTCAAAATCGGGCAATGAAAGAAAAGAGTGTCCTTTCTTTCAAGAGCTGCAGAAGACATACGGATATATTGGGAGCTCAGTGGCGTCATTCAATGAGTCATCAGTAGAAACTGAAGATGATTCAAGCTCACAAACAGACGGTTTGCACACTCCAAATTCGTCATCAAAAAGGATGAAGAAGAACCGCAAAGATGCAGTTATAGAGATGCTTAATGAAATGCGTGAAGACATGAAGAAGGAAAATAAACAGTTAATGGAAGTTTTGGCGAAACAACATGAAGACCGTATGGCAAATGGAAAAACAAAAACTTGATCGTTTTGAAAAATTTGTCAATGCCTTTTCTAAATCTAATGATGTGACAAAGTAAGATTGTAAAAAACTTCATGTAGGTTGTTGTATATCTTAAAGCCCCAAACATTGAAATGAAATACATGTCAATCAATACATGTAGATGCAATTTGAAAGTGTGCAAAATTGTCATTAAATCTATAGCCTAGTTAGCAAGTAAATTATTAAAAAAATAAACCGAAAGTAAGATTTCCATACATATATGCCCATTTCGACAAACGCGATTATTTTTAAGTTTTAAAGTGCAAAAAAGACGGATTTCTACCTTGAAACCAACATATATATTGTAATTGGCATAGATAAAATTGAATATATATCCTAGTTAGCAAGTAATTTATTATTTTTCAAATGGTACAGTTTTTAAAAACGAAAGAAGGATTTCTAGACGTTTACGTCCATTTCGAAAAACATAATTATTTTTAAGTTGTAAATATGTGAACAGATCTTATTTGGGGAAGTGCAGTGAAGTATTCTAGCTAGTGTCAGTTCTAGTCAGTTATTATTTAACAACATTGCCACACATTTTTTGGTTTGTTGTTTATATGTACGTCCAAATATATCTTGTAAAGGCCAATACTTATAAAAGTTGGATTGTATGATTTTATAATTACTTTGCACTAATGTATACACTCATAAGACAGGATTGTTGCTTACAATAGATGCATCCATACCTCAAAGGGTGTTGTAACACTTTACGTAAACTGATAGAATTCACAGTTTTAGAAGTTTAATATAGAAGTGCATTTTTTGCGGAGGATGATTTGTAAAACAACAAATTAGAAAATTGCAATACTACTTGATTTTGATAAGAATATATTTTATTATTTTCATTTGGAACTGTATATCAATTGCAGACAGTAAACATGATATTATTGTTCTTGCTTTGTGGCACCAGTATTGAATGTTTCTGCTGGTTTTTCTTTTTGACAACAATTATTGATTTTTTTAAGTTTCATATGTAAATTATATTTCTTGGGAGGAGGAATTGTACAATCAAAAGAGTACAAAAGATATTTGTGATAGAATATTATTTTGAAATTTATAATTTAATACCTGTGTAATTTTATGTACTATTTACTCAGTATGTCCCTGTATTACAGTCACTGCCTTTTCTATGCAAGAACAATCAATACAACTAATAATTTTAACAATTAATGTAACTAAAGACTTTTTAGCTTTTGTCCGTCGTGCGTTGTCCGCTGTGCGTTGTCCATTTTGCGGCGTCAACATTTACCTTGTTAACTATCTAGAGGCCACATTAATTGTCCAATCGTCATGAAATTTGGTTAGAAGATTGGTCTTTATGATATCTTGGATGAGTTCAAAAATGGTTACGTTTACTTGAAAAACATGGCTGCAAAGGGGCGGGGCATTTTTTCCTTATATGGCTTTAGTAAGACCTTGTTAACACTCTAGAGGCCACATTTATTGTCTGATCTTCATGAAACTTGGTCAGAAGTTTCATCCCAATAATATCTTGGACGAGTTTGAAAATGATGCCGGTTGGTAGAAAAACATGTCCGCCAGGGGGCGGGGCATTTTTCTGTATATGGCTATAGTAAAACCTTGTTAACACTCTAGAGGCCACATTTATTTTCCGATCTTCGTGAAACTTGCACAGAAGATTTGTCCCAATAATATCTTGTTAACTCAGGTGAGCGACTTTGGGCCTTTCAGGCCCTCTTGTTTCATAAGTACAACCATTATACCCTTTGTTAAATGAGGAAATTGATTAAATGTCTTAAAGTGAAAATTGATTAACTTATTTAATTGAACAACCTTTGTGTGTTGGGCATACCACTGATAGCAACCGTATGTTGACCATTGTTACTGTTTAAAAGGTAACGAATGTTTTGTTTTAAGAAATGCTGAAATGCTGTACTTTTTGTTAAGGCAGACTATTCAAATAATAGCGAGAACTATTCAAGTTGTTGGGCATACCACTGATAGCAACCACATGTTGACCATTGTTACTATTTAAAAGGTATCAACAGTTTTGTTTTAAGAAATGCTTTACTTTTTGTTAAGGCAGACTATTCGAATAATAGCGAGAACTGTTTCGGTTGTTGGGCATAACACTGATAGCAACCATATGTTGCCAAATGTTACTGTTTAAAAGGTAACCACTGTTTTGTTTTAAGAAATGCTGTACTTTTTGTTAAGTCAGACCATTCGAATAATAGCGAGAACTATTCAGGTTGTTGGGCATACCACTGATAGCAACCATGTGTTGACCATTGTTACTGTTTAAAAGGTAACCACTGTTTTGTTTTAAGAAATGCTGTACTTTTTGTTAAGTCAGACTATTCGAATAATATCGAGAACTATTCAGGTTGTTGGGCATACCACTGATAGCAACCGTATGTTGACCATTGTTATTGTTTAAAAGGTAACCACTGTTTTGTTTTAAGAAATGCTGTACTTTTTGTTAAGTCAGACTATTCGAATAATAGCGAGAACTATTCAGGTTATTTGGCATACCACTGATAGCAACCATATGTTGACCATTGTTACTGTTAAAAAGGTAACCACTGTTTTGTTTTAAGAAATGTTGTACTTTTTGTTAAGGCAGACTATTTGAAAAATAGCGAGAAATATTCCGGTTAGCCTGTCATCCACATGTGTATTTTCATTGACTTCAGCGTCTGATCTTTAGTTAAGTTTTTGTAAATAAGACAAAGATACCGTAAACAAATTTGGTACACCTGTTTGGCATCAATATCTAATTGCATGTACATTACAATGTCATAAACCACTAATGCTATTATATGGAAACTTCTTTAAATTGTAAAGCATCAATATCTCAGTAAACTTACTGGTAACTCTGAATCGCATTGTGACAGAATATCTTCTATTTTTATTATTTTTAATTATAAGCTATTGTCTTTGTTTTTCATTTGTTTAGCACGTTTATTAAGTCTTTGTTGTTTTTATTAACATGTTTGCTTTAGTACAGATAGTACTCGACAAAGAAAGTAAATGACAGAAAAGATATGAAGGATGACCGTATTTTGTTTGTCTGTTTTTCATCTGATTTCAACCTTTTAATAACCTAAGATTTTATAGTGATGTTATGAACTATGTTATATATGTAAATGCTCACCAATTGGAGATTATGTAAATTAGTGATTACCTGATGTCTATAGTCCATCCTTTTTCAACAAACCAACATTTTCCCAGCAAAAATAAAAAACATATTCTTTATTTGAGTATTTTCTATTTGTTTAAAAAAACAACACAGAATCAGTATGTTGACAGTCTTTTCTTGGTAAATTTGTGACCATTAATGCTTCTAAAGCAAGAGAGTTCATAAAATTGGAAGCAATTGAAATATTGATTTGTTGTCATTGTTTATATTTTACTCTTTAATAAAAATTATATCTTCATATCTGATTTTTTATTTGTTACCTTGTCTTCTACCAGAGTATATTGTGGAAATTATTTTACCTGCATTATTTTCGTAATCAGTAGAACTGAGTTGATATTTATGCCCCCTTCGAAGAAGAGGGGGTATATTGTTTATTGTTGTGCAGATGTTGGTTGGTCGCGTCGGTCGGTAGACCACTTCATTTCCGCTCAATAACAAAAGAACGTTTTAACCTAGGATGGTCAAACTTCATAGTAAGATTGCCTGTGGTGAGTAGATGAACCCTATTGTTTTGGGGTCAGTAGGTCAAGGTTACTGTGACCTCATGAAAATTGGTCCCCGCTCAATAACTGAAGAACAGTTTAACCTAGGATGGTCAAACTTCGTAAGATAATTGCCTGTGGCTAGTAGATGAATCCTATTGTTTTGGGAGTCAGTAGGTCAAAGGTCAAGGTCATTGACCTCATCATGAAAAATGGTTTCCGCTCAATAACTGAAGAATGGTTTAACCTAATATAAACAAACTAAGTATGATGATTGCATCTGGTGAGAGTAGATGAACCCTATTGATTAAGGGGTCAGTATATCAAAGGTCAAGGTCACTGTGACCTTATGAGAGATGGTTTTCGCTCAAAAAATGAAGAACGGTTCAACCTATGGTAGTAAAATGTTATAGGGTGATTGCCTGTGGTGAATAGATAAACTTATTTGATTTGGGGGTCCGAAGGTCAAAGGTCACTGTGACTTAAAATGAAAGACAGTGTCTTTTTAATAACTTTAGAATGTTGCATTCTAGTTAAACTTCATAGGATTATCAACTGAGGATGACTCATATGGCTTTGGGAGTCATTAGGTCCAAGGTCAATGTCATATTTATGACAGGTCACCGAGGGGAGCATGCGTGTTTTACAAACAACCCTTGTTTATACTGGAGTGCTATTGCAGGGATACTTTTGGTTAAACCTAGTACTCAAATGATCTCCGTTATGTGATTTCCAACAGTAGGGTCAAAATATCACATTTTATACTAAAGGTGTTACTTTATCATTTCAGAAATTTTGAACAATGTATTATGTCTAAATGACAGCTACCTCAGCCCCTTTTTACGAATAGAATCATTCATAAAAACAATAAAAAAGTAATTATAATGTAAACGTTGGAAATCGCATAGCAGAGCTCAAATATACATGTGCAACTAACGAGTATTGGAACATATTTAAAAGTCCACCTTAATACAATTACAAATTTAATGTTTTCTTACAAACAACAGTTTCACTGGAAAGAGAATGTATTAAGATTCTATTGGAAACACAGTGCAGCAAGTTTATTAAAATACATGTGAACAAACTCATCTGAAAATTTGTCTCAATTTAACTTCGTTCACATACAAACTGTAAATTTCTGTTGCATTACAGTATCTGATTATTGTCGTTGCATAGCGAAAGAGTAAAGACTGGACATTGTAAAATTAGAACGTGACACAACACACATATATGGCTTTCATTTCAGAGTGCTGGCAATAGCATGCCTTTTAACTTCTGCGCTGCTACAAATAGGCATCAGGTTTTCATACTGGTTATCTGTAGAAGCTTCACTCAACCCTTCAGAAATATAATATAATAAGTCTTCATTACATATCACACACAGCTGATGTAGGGCGCAACAACTAAGCGCAATAGTACTATGCAGGTGATGTCTTTCAAGTCGACGAATTTCAGTCTTCGAAAGCGCCCCTTCAGTGCGCCAAACGACCGCTCAATGCTCATTCTTGTGGAACTGTGTATATAGTTATACTTCCTTTGAGTTTTATTATGGTTGCCAGTATCTTTATACGGAACCATTATCCACTGTTGCAGTGCATATGATGTTCTCCTAGGAGATGTGTGTTCCCTGGGAAAACTATGGGATTGTCAGTCTGAATCTTATCCATAAGTGTTGAGTTCTTAAAAATCATTGAGTCGTGGACAGAACCCGGCCAGCCGCAAAATACATCGGTGAATTTCAGACTGCTGTCACAAACAGCTTGCAAAACAATTGAAGGAAACTGTAGTATTGATATAATTTTCTGGAAATTCTGAAGGTGTGCGGACAGGCACGTGGCTGCCATCAATGGCCCCTACCACCCCGGGAAATCCAGACAGTTGTTGAAATCCTTCTAACGTCTCCTTGATTCTTTTACCTGTTGGCCACTTAACTAAGCTGGGCAAATCTCTGTGCAAATAATTTCAGACAAACAATGGACAATATCATATACACTAGTTTCGCACACACCAAAGATGTCTGCAAGTCGCTGAAAGGTACTTTGAGTGGAGAGGTATTTGATAAACAATAGTAGTTTTTTCTCTACAGTTATCTTTTGTACACAATTAGGTTTGTTCAGATAAGGTGTCATTACATCTAACAGTTTTTCAAACGTATCTCTGTTCATGTGAAATCGGTCTTTTAAGTCGTCAAGGCTGTACTGACGGTATTCAGTCTTAACATAACCAACAATTCTACTTTTTTCATGACGATGTGTATAAAATGATGCCACACCACTGATCTGGGTATATGCAAGATGTCTAGAAGACAAAATAACATGATAACTGTCTAATATTTAGTCATTTTCAAACTCCTCACGCAAAGCAACTACAAACTCCGCCATATTGGTAAAAACCTGTAGAAAAACCATGCATTTGTTTGTCAAGTTCAAAACCGTTGAAACTAATTTTGGTTTTGAGAAAGTTAGAAAACAAACCAAAACCGTATTCCGAAACCGGTTTAACCTCAACAAACGCGCCCATAGACTTATAACGCTTTCAGATTTTGATTAGTTTATAGTAAAAGAATGGCGGCGTTCATCTACCTCGTTGTGTCGGCGAAAGATGTGAATAGAAATACAATTTTTCCGCCCGTTGCAATAAATCATCTCATTGCTGATGATGCCCGTGCTTTGTTCCTCGCAGCAGCAACTGCATCTTCCTGATCTATCGCAAGTTCGTGGATATAACAAATAGAACAGTTTTATCAGTAATTATATTTTTATTTTGATAAAATTAATATAATTAAGCATAAATTAAATCCTCACCAGTGTGAATAATAACAAAGAATCAAATTAAATTGTAATCTTGTCTTCCAAATTCAAGTTAAAAAACATCATCCATCAGTATGATCTGCCATTTTGAATTCATGTAAGTTCGTGGATGACACATGCGACGTCATTACTCCAGAACAGCTGATTAGGCCAAATGTAGAAATGTGTGCTTTCTAAACATTTCTTAATACATTATATAAAGAAGTGAATGAATGAAAACAATAACAAAAAATACATGTTACTGAACATTGAACATTTATAAAGAACATTATTGTATGAAATATTTAATGTTTCAATGGAGTTGGTTTGGCCTGTAAATTAACACAGGTAGTTAGCGTGTGGCTATGATATGAATGAAATCTCAAGTTGTAAAGACACACCTCCGCATTGGACCAATGAAATCACTCGTATGTTTAAAATGTCAGTTAGTTGAAATGTATGTAAACAAAGGTTTCAAACGGCGCTGGACAGTTAGTCTTGATGCATAATGTAACGACAAGAACGGTAATAATGATTTTTCATACGTTTTATTGAATTATGGTATCGAGCTACACGAACTTTGTAGGATAGTTGCCCTTTACTCCGTGAAGATTTCAGTCTTAAAGACTTCATGATCATTGTCAACTGGGCCATGCGAGTTGTGTATCGTGTTATTTCTTAAAAGTTGACCCAGCATTTGTAAAATTATTGCAAGACATATACATTTCATTTCCAGAAAGGAAATTCATTTCTGCGTTGAATAAGACCGAGATCGTGAAAATCGCTGCACAATTGATGAAGATATGGCTGTTCAAAGCGATGCACCCCGTTTTGGGGTGATTTTGAGTTGCATACCTTGTTATATATATATATTTGATAATGAAATTGTTATTTTCAGAAAAGTTAATTTTTCGTTATAATATGATTATTTATCATTCAAAATGATGTTTTTACTAATTAATATCATAGCCACACGCTAACCACCTGTGTAAGGAATCAGGTACCGTAAAACACTTCTTGTTTTACGTTGCCTAAAAAGCATTTAAAAATCGAGTATGAGGCTGTGTACATACAGTGTCAATAGAACGCTGTATATAAACAAAGTGAGCAAAATAGGTTTTATGTATTTTGTTACGGATTTTTATGGCAATGGAAATTTGTGCATTATGAAAATGGAGGTAAAATACACTTATGGCCATTATTCAATGTGTTTGCCTGTTAAGAACGCATTTCATTCAAATATTTTGTTCTCAGTTGTAAAAAGATAGTTTGCAATACACAATTCCGGTTTTCGTCTCCAGGATGTCAAAATCTAGCGCGTGTAGTTATTCCAAACTGGCAATCCACGAACTTACGCTATCCACGAACTTAGACTATGCAACGATAATGGCACTTGATTAAAGCTTCTCAAAGTTTTGTTTGGAAAAAATAGTGGAAATAAAAGTAGAATTTTTTTTCTGTTTAATGAATTTTACAAGCACATCAGGTCGGTAAAAATGGGAATTTTTGTAAACTTTATAAAATACACTAGATTTTTGCTGTTGAAATAGTGAGAATTTTTATGACTGTCAATTTTGTGAAATAGGTCCATAACATTTCACCTTTTTGCAGGAGGCATCTTGCAGAACATCAAGACATGCCAGTCGTATATCTGTGGAGATCAGTTAGAAGATGCACCTGGCCTGTAAGTTCGGAGATTACTAAGCCAAGTGTCGGCATTACCTTCCGCCAGTATGCATCCACTGTGGAACTCCTGACAGTTTGTTAGATGACAATGATGCATATGTTGCAAATTTGTATTGAAAATATTCCATAGACAGACCAATGTGAGTGTCTTGTCGACATTCTGAAAAGGGGCGCCAAGAAGTTTGTTAAAAAGCAAAAAGTCAAATTAACTCATACCTGCTTTGTTTTGGTTTAAAAATGACACCAAAGCAAAATTATGTTCATATGATGTATTAGTGTTGACATGTTGTGATTAAAAATGGAGAATCATGGATTGGATTAAACAGCAAATGCTTTAACTTTAAAAATATAAGTGTTTAGTCTTTACCAGTTTTCTTCTATTTCTACAGATTTTATTTGTTTTGCCATAAGATTTAAGCTGATTCTAGTCATTCTTGATTGCGTGTTTCTTGGAAAAAAAGTATGTCGTTTTTATCCCTCGCCATAGGCGGAGGGATATTGTTTTGGCGTTCACCGTCTGTCCGTCTTTCCGGCCTGCACTTTTGTGTATGGAGCCATATCTTGGAAGTTCTTCGTGGATTTCATTGAAACTTGGTATGAGTATATATATATATATATATATATATATATATATATATATATATATATATATATATATATATATATATATATATATATATATTGCCCTAATACAACTATGGTTTCATGTTTGTAAATAAGTGTCTATGTATGTAACATTGTCCATTCTGTGTATGTAAAAATTGTTCCCACGTCGAGATGTGTTGCGGTGTAAGTGCGAGATATATAACTGTGAATGAACCATCCTTTTCTGGGGGATGGGGATTTCATAGTGTGTATGTCTCGTTCTGCACCGTAGCTAGGCGCACACGCCGAAGTCGCAAATGGGAATATGTATGTCTGTTTGTATGTCTGTGTATCTGGTTGTTCATACACCTTTCTCCCTATATATAAATTATCGACTGTGAACGAGTATCTATTAATAGATCCCAGAAATAAAATAGGAAAAGAAGTTGTTGTGAAATATAATTATCTCCCTGTTAATACACACATATATTCATGATTTCACTGTATCTTCTTGATCCAACGGATTTCCGCGGTGTCTCTAACATAGTGTGAGGGTAGTTTAGAATCCTTATCGGATCTTGCCCTAATACAACTATGGTTTCATGTTTGTAAATAAGTGTCTATGTATGTAACATTGTCCATTCTGTGTATGTAAAAATTGTTCCCACGTCGAGATGTGTTGCGGTGTAAGTGCGAGATATATACTGTGAATGAACCATCCTTTTTTTGGGGATGGGGATTTCATAGTGTCTCGTTCTGCACCGTAGCTAGGCGCACACGCCGAAGTCTCAAATGGGAATATGTATGTCTGTTTGTATGTCTGTGTATCTGGTTGTTCATACACCTTTCTCCCTATATATATTATATATATAACAAAGTCTCTATTAACCTTGTTGTATTTAAACAAAAGCGCTGTATTTATTTTTTGCCGAAGCTTTCGACCTCACGGTCTTCATCAGCGGCCATTTTTTATTTTCAGATGTTTTATTATGAACGGAAATGACGTCGTGCATTTCCGGCGTCAACATTGTTTACGCGCCCTTTTATTAACGTTTATTCTTGCACGTTGATGCCGTATGGTCGGTATGTCCTTAGTTTTGACTTCCACAATTGCTCCATGGTTTTGCGGTACTCGTCCGACCCGCTGAGTTTTTCGAGTCCCATTATTTGGAAATCATCCATGGAATGTCCGTCGGTGTAGAAATGTTCAGCTACCGGGTCACTGTGCTGTGTGCGAATACGCGACAGATTCAACAGATGTCGCTGGTAGTGCATAGAACATCACTCCACTTAATGTCGTAGGGTATTGCTGTTTGTGACCGGATTTTGCGTGAGGTTATCAACTTGAAAAACGAATATTCAAATAAGATGTCTTCCTCAATTACTAAACATAAATTCGAAAAGCTACAGAAAGAAATGTAACAATTTTCACTTGAAACACAAATTAAACTTTTAAGAACAAAGAAAAAGAAATTGAGCGTCCTTAAAAAAGACAACACACATTCTAAAAACAGTTTAATACTTGAAGATAAGAATGTCGCTGTTGACAAACCGGAAGTGCAGTGTAACCACACCGGAAAAGGTTCAATGACTGCAGAAAGCTTCCATGTCGGCACAGAGGAACCGGAAGTGGGATCTATTGGTTCAGAAAGACTATCCATGCCTACAAAAAACATGCATGTGTTGTTAGACAAGCCGAAAGTGCAACGCCGCTATACAGCAAACGGTTCAACGTCTAAAAATTGTGTTATCGTCACTGAGGGACCTTCGGTCCAACCGGATGTAGTGACTAACCTGTCTAAGAAGCAACTTACTGCCTCACAAATAAGAGTTCTATCTAAGGGATTGAAATTTGTTCCAACAAGAAGAGTCGTTGACAAAGGCAAGTTGTTGACGGACCTCACTGCATGGGAACGTCGCATGCGTCTCAGAGAATATTTCTACGCTGAAGAGAGAGACGGACATCCTAATCAAGAGAAACCGTACAGGAAGAAGACGCCGTCAACATGGACTCGAAAAGCAGGCCGCGATAAATGGTTGGATGCGTATATCAAGGCTGTAAAGGATGACATCATCAAGGGTCTCAAAAGAATGTTTAGGCTCAATATGAGTAAATCTGAATAATACGCTCTGAAAGAACTTCTTAACGACGATGAAATTGTCATTCGGCCTGCTGATAAAGGTTCTGGTATAGTCGTAATGGATAGCACAGATTACATACACAAATTAAAAGTTGAAATTTCCGATAGCGACACATATGCGGAAGTTACCGACGACAAAACAAAATCAGTGCAAAACAAGGTAAAAAAAGGTGGTAGACAACCTGTAAAAAAGAGGTTCCATAGACAGTGATCTCCGACAATACAGGACAGGGAACGATGGCACTTCCGGTAAGCTTCAAGGGAACCCGAAGTTACATAAGCCAGGAATGCCGAAACGAACCATTGTGAATGGTAGAAGCCACCCGACAGAGAAAATGGCGGAAATTGTTGAGGACCAGTTGCGAAGCCATGTGACGTCACTTCCGTTGTTTGTAAGAGACACTATGGACTTCTTAAAAAAATACAAAAATTAAAACAACCTCTCCCGGAAGGTACGCTAATATTCTTTTTAGATGTGAAGGCCCTGTATCCAAGTGTCCCGAGAGATGAGGCCCGTGCTGCTGCTATAGACGCTTTAAACAGGCGAACGGACCCGGAAATTCCTACAGAGGACGTCATCGTGATGATGGACACTGTGATGGAAAAACAACACCTTCTCATTCAACGACGAACACTTTATACAGACAGAAGGGACGGCTATTGGCTCTCGCTTCGGGCTGAACTATGCATCAACCTACATGGGTGCTTGGAAAGAGGAACTGTTCCGGCGGTCAGAAAAGCAACCACTCGCATACTTCCGGTTTGTGGATGATGTGTGGGGCTTATGGACGCATGGTATCGAGGCACTTAAAACTTTCCACACACAAGGAAATGGAATCAACCCTCGCATTAAACTCGAGCTCCGCTATTCTTCAGAAAAACTAGAGTTCCTGGACACTGTGACATCAATACGGAACAGGCAAATGTGGTGGTTATCTTTCCTAGCAGACGCTCTATATAACATTTGTCGTCTGCTGCAACAGGCAGTGGTTGTCTTTCCATACCTTACCTAAGGCTTCTAAGCACATACTGATTTGCAAAATATGGTCTGTCACATTAGTTAGTTAAACCGTGTTTTAGTTATCATAAATAGCAAAATACGAAAGTGATGTGATCGTTTCTTGATATACAGAAATTATTATACCGGTAAATTATAGTGATGGTAAATTCGGATAGGGTGAATTTCAGATACACGTATATTGTGTCTGTAGTAATGAACTAAAACAGTGTATTGATCCCATGGCAGTGTATTGATCCCATGGCGTCTCTTTTCGTTTCAAAGTTATTTGCGTTACTACACTAATTGCTGTGCAGTTTAATATATTCTAAGCCAGGGTTCCGATGTTTGAAAGTGTCCAATTATAAACAAGTGGCGTTACCATCTTGATGCTTGAATCAAGACAAAACAAGGAAAATATGCAACATTAATGCAACATAAATTAATTCACACACACACACACTCACCGGTAACTTATTTTTTAGTCTAGGCTACCCAGATTTGAAACTGACTGTGATACTGTCAATCCAATTAAATATTCTGATCCAGTTTCATTCCTGTTCGCCAATATAGGATAAGCAATCCAAACAATTTCATTTCAGTTTAAAAACTTGACTTTGTAATCTATATCAAACTGACCCAAATTATCAATTGACCTAGATATGGTTAACAGAGAAAATACATGGACAATGTGTCAAAAATATCAGTAAATATATATATAGCATATACAGCATCTAAATAAAAATAATTTACATTTGATCTTATTGCCCATTTCTTACCCATGTACTCAATACCTAAACATGAACTAAATATTGGCAATGCAACATCCTGAACAAGTTTCATTAAGTGTTTAAGATTATTGTACGTAATCCTTGCACACAATTTAACTGTTGCAGATTCTATGTCAGAACAACTTCAAAAATATGTTTGTTTAGCATTGTACATATTTGAACAGAGATGTAGAACATATTTGTGTTGTAATCATCATTAACTGTTCAGCAAAAGTTTGAAGTTCCCACTTACATGCCTGGACAATTATAACCTGTGCCTCATCCACATTTTCTGTGAGCAAAAACTGTTTGAACAGCATGAAGAATCCCTGCGAATAATGTAAATATATCATACCAATAAGTACTCAAATTGCCTAAACGACTTCTCTTATCATCATGAAAAGCACTACAAATGTTGGAAAATAATAAATTAGTTGATATTTTGTTTCTTTAAATTTACACTCATTTGAAATGGAAGTTATATCCTATTACATGGGGAAAATAAAATATTCAAAACCATTAACTAGTATCAGTATTGCCCAAAGAATATGGGTTTTTATAGCACAAAGACAAAAATCATTTTATGTGTAAACATTTTTTAACAGTCGCATTATTCTAGTGGAAATTAATAATAGCAAGGAAAATACCTTAGTTATTTGGTCGAATGTCACAAAAAAAGACTTTGGTTAGGAAATCAGGCACACATGGCAATGGGGACTCAATGGTTGTTTTCACTTTACTTCCCACCTCATAGACCAGATCGTCATCAGCCTGTAAAAGTGCAAAAGTAACAAGGGCTGTTTGTAAAACATGCATTCCCCCCATATGGGCTGTCAGTTGTAGTGGCAGCCATTATGTTAATACGTTTTTTGGCACTGTGACCTTAACCTTTTACCTAGTGACCTGAAAATCAATAGGGGTCATCTGCGAGTCATGATCAATGTACCTATGAAGTTTCATGGTCCTAGGCGTAAGCTTTCTTAGGTTATCATCCGGAAACCATTTTACTGTGTCAAGTCACCATTACCTTGACCTTTGACCTAGTGACCTGAAAGTCAATAGGGGTCATCTGCGAGTCATGATCAATGTACATATGAAGTTTTAT
This sequence comes from Dreissena polymorpha, assembly GCF_020536995.1. NCBI lineage: Eukaryota > Metazoa > Mollusca > Bivalvia > Myida > Dreissenidae > Dreissena > Dreissena polymorpha. The sequence goes on from NC_068362.1 coordinate 30,078,679, forward strand.
GATCCTAGGCATAAGCGTTCTTGAGTTATCATCCGGAAACCATTTTTCTAAGTTGAGTCACCGTGACCTTGACCTTTGACCTAGTGACCTGAAAATCAATAGGGGTCATCTGCGAGTCATGGTCAATGTACCAATGAAGTTTCATGATCCTAGGCATAAGTGTTCTTATATTATCATCCAGAAACCATTTTACTATTTCGGGTCACCGTGACCTTGACCTTTGATCTAGTGACCTCAAAATCAATAGGGGTCATCTGTGAGTCATGATCAATGTACCTATGAAGTTTCATGACCCTAGGCATAAGCGTTCTTCAGTTATCATCCGAAAACCTATTTTACTATTTCGGGTCACCGTGACCTTGACCTTTGACCTAGTGACCTGAAAATCAATAGGGGTTATCTGCGAGTCATGAGAAATGTACCTATGGAGTTTCATGATCCTAGAAAAGGATAATTATAAACATAGTCAATAACCTTTCGTCTTTATATTTGTTGCTTTTTTCAAATGTTAATAGTCTCTAATAATAATAACTTATCGTGTCTTGATGGTGGCAACCCGCCATCTTGAAAACAGATTTCTTGTTGAGACGTGCATTTTGATTGGCTATGCCAATTTCGAGATTTGCATACACTGACACGGCAGGGGAGGTTAATTTCTTGTGAAAAATGTCAACATACGATGTAGTATGACAAGCACTCATTAATAAACGATTGTGTGTTACTTGAGAACATTATATGAACAAAACATAAAAGAGGAAATATTTGATGAATTACAATCTATTTACCTGTTTTGCTCAGAAAAACGATGGTATCAAAACATTTTCCGTAACGAACTCCATCATATGCGAACATTCTATCATTCTATTTTATATAGTATACCTAGGACTTCCTGGATTCATTGAATTCCGAGTATACCTCTGACTTCCTGTTTTCATTGAATTCCGAGTATACCTCAGACTTCCGGGTTTCATTGAATTCCGAGTATACCTCAGACTTCCTGGATTCATTGAATTCCGAGTATAACTCAGACTTCCTGTTTTCATTTAATTCCTAGTACACCTCAGACTTCCTGGATTCATTGAATTCCGAGTATAACTCAGACTTCCTGTTTTCATTGAATTCCTAGTTCACCTCAGACTTCCGGGTTTTATTGAATACCGAGTATACCTCAGACATCCTGGATTCTTTAAATGCCGAGTATACCTCAGACTTCCTGTTTTCATTGAATTCCGCGTACACCTCAGACTTCCTGTTTTCGTTGAATTCCGAGTACACTGCTTGGTTTCATATTCCGAGTATAACCATGACTTCCAGGTTTCAATTTACTCCGAGTGCACCCGAGAATTTATGGTTTCATAAAATTCGAAATTATACTTCCTGGTTTCATTTTGTTCTGAGTGCTCCCCAGCCTCTCGGTTCAATTCAAATCATTTTGCACACATTTTCGACAGGTTTAGTTACATAATGTGTATATTGTATTTTCAAGATTGCACTGATGTTCAAAATATATTTTAATAAAATTTTTAATATACAGTTTTTGTCATTTGTACATGAAAACAATATATTATTGTTAATCAAATTGTAATGTCGCACTCATCGAATATATATTAAATATTTACATTAAACAGTCCATTGCTGTTAAGAATATTATTGCAATTCAAGAATCTCATATGAATAATCATACGCTCATGAATACTTATAATATAGTTAAGCAACACCACACATTGTCATGTATTGTGGTATTTAAACAAATTCATGAAGAATTTGTGTATTTGCATCTCAAATCTAGCTAAACCAGTTGTTCGTTTCCAGTAATGCTACAATGTAGTGTTATCGGATATATAATACACCATTCATTTGAAGCACGATTGCTCAAAATACTGCAGCATGAGTCGGCTATTAGTGCACTATCAATAAAGCTATGTTTGTGTCTTTCTTGATATGCAAATGATGAATTCAAGTATTTGATATCAAATCATGAATGGAAAAAAACAACTATTAATCTTGGTCCCTATACAAAAATATAAATATTGATAAGAATAATATGTTTAAAAAGCATTCTACATAAAAAATGTATCTTAAAACATTTCGATTACATGTTTTTAGTTGTTATAATTATACCATATTTATAATTACAAGAAATATGCATTTATTTAAATGTTGGGATATTAAGGTGTTATTTCAGAAAGCAGCTCACTACCCCATTTGTTAACCAAGATTCGTTTCATTCATCTGGTTAGAGTTATTTGAATAATTACTACGAAAATCAACTTCGTCAATAACATTTTTATTACAATTCTTAAATGTGTTACATAACGTTAACACAATTTGATATTCTATTGTTGAACCATACACTATATCAAAGGAACAATACAAAAAGAAAAATGGAATTTATTATTTACACCTCAGCTATAGACTAACACTTCAACTGAGACAGGTCGCGGAGGCGACCGGAAGAACTGCCCTAAAGGTAACCCCAACCCAGTTGCACTATTAATTTAGTTTCTCGTTTATGCAATCACCGCCACCAAATAATGCGCCGCATTCTATGTTATTTTGCAAGAGCCCCACAACGTGCTCAAATTTATTTATGCAATTCCTATTTCAACGAACACCTGACTGGTTCGGAAATATATATCATTATACACGCGCAATTGCTAAGGCCAACGCAACCGGCCAACTAAATTCTAGGTACGCAGTACCTGCGATTGTCAAGTGCAACATATCATACAATATTCGCAATGCCACAATTTCCAAAGCCAAAAAGAGCTATTCCAAGTACGTCTAAGCACGCAGTGCCATCGAGCGAGTATCAGAACACACAGAACTGTCCGAAAATAATTTTGAAAGCATTCCTGCCATCCTCACACAGACTAGCACTACGTGATGGATGACGACGAAATGCAAAGTGTATCTCCTCTAGACAAATGTATATTATCCTATAGTTAATTATTTATACCTTTAATACTTCCGATCACCTTCCAAGACATAGAATTTCCGCCACAAAAATACATTTATTTATTTTCTCCCAAATTCTATGACGTATTTTAGACTAAGCTTAATAGACACTCGCGCACTGAATCTAAGTACATGGCGAGCCCAACGTCAGACAAATGAACGCCATCATTTCTGAAAAATCCTGGTGTTTTTAAATCTATGTCAATTTTTAACTCAAGCCCTGCCAAACGCGCATCATTTTATGGCAAAATTGATTTACGCGTTTCCGTTTTTTTTCAATTTGTTTTTTTCTGTTTCCGAAGCCCTCCAATTAAATCTTGGCAAAATGTTTGCCCAGACTATATTGCTCGCCGGAAATGCCCGATGTAAATATTCAATCGAATCTTGAATGTGTTTAAAACAGACCTGAAGGTTATGCCAGACCAAATCATTACACCCCAGGTGGACCACAAGTACCCTCGGTGGCATCCGGAATAGAGCGGGGAGCTGAATGTGGTGTACGGCGTCTGCCCACCCCATACAGTAAACGCCCATCCAAACCACTCGTGTCCCACCCGGGAGGTTAAGGTCCGGCATCCCTTGCAACTCCGCCCGCTGACCGGTTCAATAGGGGATCGAATGTCCCATAATCGAAACTACTGAAATAATATTTATACAGGAGGATTTACCTTATATATGACATATACGCATTCGAGTTCCACCTGCCCATCCGCATAATTTGATTGTTTGACACCCCTGTACTTGCTAAATGTGTCGCTCTGCCTATTCTAAAACTGTGTGATTTAAATACATCGCAATCAAAGCCAGACTGAATTAAACATTTTTTACGCACTGCTGAAAATTGATAACGCGTGACTGGTCTATAGTTATTGTGCACAAAAAGCCGACCCGATGTTACGGGCCGAATGCCAAAGTATAGTTTGAGGTTTCAAACTGGGCATATTCATTTGTTTCACAAGGAAGTCTAAAATTAATAGGATTTCCAAACTAATTAGTTTTGACTGTCTTAAACATATCAAAATCTGCTGATGACCGGCGGCCAGCCGCACGTCTTCAAACAAAAGTGACATATTGCCATTATGTGTAAAAACTAATTCGCTGATTTCAAATAAACCAAAAAATGCCAATGTAAAGATAGCCTTGAACAATAACGATTCGTAATGATCATGAGCGACCATTGGAAGAATTGAACATATTTTTTCCATCATAGAGATCGTGATATGGGGCTCTTTTATCCACGACAGGCCTTCGACAACCCTGCAGTATTTTGCTAACAACAAATATGTCCGAAATGCAGTACCAACCAATAATCCTATGATAAAATGACAACCCAGATATGTATGTTGTTATAGAAGACGGTGAATAATGCTTCTCGAAACAATACGTAACAAACATAATTACATGGCTACATGGAGCTGGCCATACAACAGCTAATCTATACAACTCCATGAATTTATTAAATGAACATATCGCCGTTTTACATGCTAATTGCGTGTTTTAGAAATGCCTGCGAGTACCAATTCGTTACTTCTATATTGAATATATTCCAGAGATAGGCCGGCATTGGAGTTGCTGCCGTGTCCGCCAACGGGGCCAGTCTCCGAAAGCGCTCTTGCTGAAACCGTGATAATGCATCTGCAAACTCGTTTTTGCTACCGGGAATATGGTCCGCTTTAAATACACAATTGTGAAAAATTTCTTGCATGGTCAATACTCTCAATAAAGCAAGAACGCGAACCGACTTGGACGGCATAGTATTCAAAATGTAAACAACGGCCTTATTGTCACAATAAAAGCGAATTTTCTTGTTAGTCATATGTTTACCGAACACGACCGTGGCTACCACTATAGAAAACAATTCCAGCAATGTTATATCTTTAGTTAGCCCTTTCCGAACCCAATCTGCATGCCACTTTTCTTGACACCAGTGGCCGTTTAACCAGATACCGATATCAGTAAATAACAGGATGTCGTCATTTGATAGCCAATATCTATCGTGAACAACGGAAACCCCGTTAAAATGTTCAAAGAAATCCAGCCACATAATTAAGTCACGCATCATGGCGTTTGTGATTATAACGTGATGGTGTGATTGTTTTATACCGCATGTAGCGTTAATCAAACGTCCGCAAAAGGGTCTTCCAATAACAATTGCCCGACAACAAAAATTTAATAAGTCGATGAGAGACTGCATTACTTTAAACTTAACCTTTTTGCTGTGAAGAACAACGTGAATTTTTTCGACAACCTCTTTTATTTTATCAGGGATCATAACAACCATATTAACAGTGTCAAATTCGAGCCCTAAAAATACTAAAACGTGCGTCGGTCCATCCGTCTTCTCGTTAGCTAATGGAACGCCTATTTCTTGCTTGGCTTCAGTAAATATTTCCATATTCCGAAGACAACCCTGTTCTGATATATGCCCAGAAAGGAAGTAATCCAAGTAATGCAAAAACTTCCGGTTTGTTAAACGGGCCTTGATAACATAGTCTAGAAATGTCTAAAACGTTTCAAACAATTTAGGTAACCACTGCAACCAAAAGCCGCACATTTATCAAAATAGTATTTCTCATTTAAATAAAATCCAAGCAATTCAAAGTCACAAGGATGGATTGGCAACAATCTAAATGCACTCTTTATGTCCATTTTAAACAAAAAACAATTTTTACCCAGATCCTGAACCATATAAATTGCTTCGTCAAAATTAAAAAAAATAACTGAACATGTTTTGGGATCAATATAATCATTTACTGAATTACCAGACGGATATGACAAATGATGGATTAATCTGTACTCGCCCGGTGATTTTTTCGGTACTATTCCTATTGGAGAAACTTGAAGATTTTTTGTTGAACTACTGATGAATATTGAGCCGCATATTTAAGGTTTTTGGAAAATCTGGCCTTTCCTTCGCCTTCATAGCTTAGCCTGAAGCCATCTTTGAAACCTGACAAAATTTCATGTTTATTAACTGAATTATAATTCTTTAGCCATGACTCTAAAACTTCTACTTTGATTGGTGATGGAGCTAATGAAAAGGCCCGGCTATTAGCGACCAAAGCCGCCCCTTCCGGGCCTATGAAACGGCATTGACCTTGGGGCACCACGTGGTTGACCGCGAAAGCGACTGACCTCTAGACCTTGAACGTTTGGCTGGCGATATATATTTGACAGACCAGAATGCTCCCTATTGCCCGGAGAACATGAAGTGAAGGGGTGACTGCCACCGCAGTTGACACACACGTGTTCAAATTTACAACTATGACCAAAGCGACATGAACTTGTGAGAAAATCCCGACAAAAGTACCGTCCCGATTTCATTTGTGCGACACCCGTTTCTCTAAATGACATGCATCTAAGCCACAAATCCAGATTGAGCGCCGACCATGAAGAAGGCATGACGACCTGTCTAGACCGAAACTGGTGGTCATATTCCCTCCAGGACATTCCCCCTGCCGTGCTGCGCACTCTCTTATTGTTTAGAAAAAGTGTAACATTTCGTGAAGCCTCTGAGGTTGAGCAGATAAATATATATCCATGAAAATTATAAATGAATCTAACCAAAGTTCGATTGAACTAATAACATCTTTGCACTCCTTTGGACGACTTTTTAACGACCCATTATTCAAAACGAAATCAGAACCCCCGTTTGTTTAGTCCGCTAGCTGAACTGGACCCTTTAAGCAATAATGCAAGATTTATGTATTCTCCACGACAAATACGCTGTTTAAGCGACGCTGGCACGTGGATTGAAACATCATCATAAGCTTGTCTAGGCAATATAGAAATGCTCTGAAAGTTATTCATTCGAGACAGACATGAATTATCGTTTGCATTTTACGTCGCCTCGTGCTCAACCACGTTGTGCCCACGTGGTTGACCTTCGGCTGTGCTAAAAATGTCGCAAAAATCAATTATCTCACCATTTCCGGCGCTCTCGTCTGCGCGTAGACGCTTTGCAGGAAGCGCTGCTGTGGGTGCCGCCTATGAATCTGGCCCAGGTACCGGGGTTGGTGCCGGATCTCGTACCGGCGCCGTTTCGGCCGCAGCCCTTCTACGCCGTCTGGCCATTGGTTCCACCGCCGGTGCCGGATTGACCGCCGCTCGCATCCCCCTTTCCCCGCACGCCTTTGCCTCTACCCGACATTGTAGATATATGAATGTGTATACACAAGTTGTTTCAGCGACAGCTATTTCGAAAAGAATGAGAATGCATGGTGCTCTGGTTTATATACATATGAGTGACGTCAGAAAGTCACTGAGTGACGTCAGAAGGTCACTATTAAATCGATTCCGTCATGGATTATTATCATATGCTAGTATCTTATAATCGCACGAGATTTAAACCTTTCTTTACCGAAGACATATTCGCTACTTCAAATAAATAAAATTAATTTTTTATATAAATTAATTTTTATTATTATAAATTTTATGTTATTTAAAAGTTGGTTGCATCATACATGCACAACAATTACATACACTTAAATGTGAAAAGTATCGAATAGTCCTACCATTTCTAGGGCGGACAGTTAGCATCGTCTCTAAAAAAAATAAGCTTAATACGATTTTGCAATAATGTGCTGTGTATACAAGTGAAGTAAACATTGATTAATATCTTTTTTGATTAGCAGTAAATAACAGCTGATTATGGAATTGTCTTGCTTACACAAACAATGTTTTAAGAAATCTCATAACTTTCCTTTTAAAAGCTCTACGGCTATTTATCTAGCACAACGTAAGTTTACTTGAAGCAGAGGCTTTTAAACCTGATTTCCATATGGATGGTTCGATGTGTCTGTCGATAGTCTGATATCGATTTCAACGGTTATTTTGTAAGAAGTTTGAAATAGAAAATGATTGTTTGGAAAAGCGCCCTTTTATCGGTCTGTTGTATACTCTAAGAAGACAAAACGAGACATTAAAACGACATAATTATCTATTTGCTAATTTTCTAGTTGTGCATTGCAGATGCCTACAATCGGTGTAATCACGAGAATTCTTGTTCTATCTCTGGTAACCATAGGTAAGGAATTAACATTACATTTTCAATGAACTTATATAAAGTTTCACTATCAAATATTAATAATTAACGATACTAGCAATGGAAATGCGGTCAATGTGTTTTATAACATCTTTTTGTTTTAAAGGTATTTGCAGTTATCCTGTCCAAAATCAAGGTCCCACAACGAGTACTGCTGCTCCTAAGTAAAACTTTGTATTGACTAGTATAACATTATGTAGATAATCTAGTATGTATCTTTACGACCGGAAACTGCTGTCAGCCGTAATAGCTCAGTTTGGAGTATGGGATACCAAAGGGGTCGAAACTTGAACTTCTGCTCGAGCAGAAAAAAATGCTGCTTGAGCAGCATTTAAATGCTGCTCGACCAGCAAAATGCTGCTCGAGCAGCAAATTTACAGCTCGACCAGCATTTATTTTTAGATTATGGCATTAGCCAATCAGAACTCTTGTTATATTTGCCATTTGCTGCGAAACTGGTTTGTTTGGAAAAAATGGCTGCCGCCATGATGGTGCCTTTTTCACATCTTCTGCAAGTTAATGTGACGACCTTTTTAAAGTTAAACATTGATACGCGGTAAGTGCTTTATATTTTGGCTGCAAACTAGTCGATCAAAAAAATTGCCATTCGCTAAATTTGAAAATCGATCAAAAATTGCTAACGGCTGTTAAAACTTTTGCGAAAATCACGACGATGACTGAAAAGAATGGCTCAATGGGTGCGCAAGTGTAGGTTCTCTGTTTCCATCGATTTACTTACTTAATGATTCTTAATAATTGCTTTCGATTGTGCCTTTCTGGTTAACATTGTTAACGTTTCTCGTTTTCCCCATACATGTATATCTGCTGGCCTAACTTTTACAATTATCCAAAATATCATGTCTGTTAACCAGTTCTCAGTGCCCCAGATAAGCTGCGTATCTGCGTCTTTCACCCTATTAAAATGTTTAAAAATGCAAAGAAATACAACATCATGCGTATTGAAAACGCAACCAATTAGACTTTTACGAAAATTTGTCAAATTTACGATACAAAAGCTTCAATTAAAAATGCTTTGCTCATTTTAGGTATTTTCTCTTTGGAATAATTATCGTCACGCGGTGACGCTTACATTCAGCAAGCTCAGCAAACGGTCATAGTTATTCAAACGCTATGCGTTTTCAATCTGACTTAATTCGTCGCTCAATGTGCATGTATTTGTAAAGTGTCTGTACTTTCAGTTTCTATTACGATGCGAAATAAAAATAGCTAAGAGAGGTCGAAAGACGTCCGAGATTGTTGGCCAAAATATCAGCCGATCACTAACTTTTTCGAATCAAGAAAGCAAGAGCCAATAAGTGCCGAATCATTCGTGTTATCGATTTTGTTAGAAACTGTGTATACAGAAGTTGAGTTGACATCCAAAAAACATGATGGAAAGTCTGTGACTTAACAAACCTGTCAAAAGTATAAAAAGGCATGTCATTGGTTAGACATTGTCGACATTTTTTTAAGTTTATATCATGGACAGTTTCAAGGATTAAAGATATTACGAAACATCAGTTTATAAAAAAATATGATGATAGTTTACAGTTCTTTTGAATCAATACAAGCGTGCAGCGTCAACAGAAGTAAATCAGCAATTATGTTAAGGTATGCATTTTTATTACTCATTTCACTCTATATGAAGAATGGAATCACCCTATTTTTCAAAATCAATGGTTGAAACCCTATTTCCCAAATAATTATCTGGGGCACTAAGTTCTCGAGGACTTTTCTCAATTTCAATGTAAATTATTTTTCACCGAGGCCAATTAGCTTTTTCAAAGCAAACAACAGGTAAAATGTGAGTTGTGTCTGAATTACAAGTTGTTTAATTTTTCATAATTGAAATGTTTACAATTTACCATTTATTGAATAACTTGACAGTGCATAATTAAGTTCTAGAATGTTATTTTCAGCTCTGAACTGCGAAAAAAATGAATAATAATTACACTGGTGGCACTATAATGAGTTACCTTTCATCTTTCCTTCCATTTAAATGTCCCTAAAGCAGACTTCCCAAACTTTGCAGAAAGAGCTTAGGCATTGTATTACACACTCATTTTAACCATGGCATGCTATTGTACAACATGTCTCGTCGGAAATAATTTTGATAAGAATATTTGCAGGAAATAATTTTTCCATTGCGAATCGTTTGTATCTTTTTATCTTTATTCTGAAATGCCCCTCTTAAGAATAATGTAATGTATAGCTGGTTTAGAATTAAGGATGATGATATGTCCTAACAGCATTTGTCATGTCATTTACTAAACTTCTTAACCTACATGTATTTGAATAATCAGTCCTCATATAACTACGCCCATATTTTGTGGACATTTTCATACAAGAATACAAACAGGAATATGTATTGGAGTTTGCTGTTTAAATTGACAGTCAATCGGAGGGTAACAGGTTTGTTTTTAACCAGAAGTGAGGAACTAAACGCAATTTGCAGGGAAAAAAATATATCCCTTTATACCACTTAAGTATATTTGCATCACAGGAGCTCTGGTGTCGTGAGGTTGAGGAAACTAGTGTTGAATCTAAAACATTTAGCATCATGGACTCAAAAGTGAGAAGCCAAGTCAGACACCGCAAAATGTAAAATAATCTGTCAGATGTTTGGTCTGACAGGCTTGGAAATTCTTTCAGACTGAAGGATAATTTCTGGATTCCACTTATTAGCATACCTGATAATAGCATATTTCTGTTATTAGCATATAGAATGTCAAAGCACAGATTAAGATTTTAATGTATTTTTCTTCTATTAATTATAATAGCATATTTTTTAACCCCAATATTCAGAATTCACTTTAAGTCTTTATAGCATAGAAAATTCTCAGAATGCCAAGAACATATGCTTTAAATCTGCTAAAATATGCTCAAATGCAAATGCAAATACCTTAGAATACAATTCCATTTGATAAATAGTTATCTTAAACATCAATCATATACAATGTTGCATTTAAATCTCACTTTGACGATCAATTATTAACAGATTTGACTTATTGTATGCCCCCAGTTGCTATATTTATGCTAAAATGTGTGTTCCTGTTAATAGCATATTCCTGTTACTAGCATAATTTTTGCTGACATGGTATGCTAAGAACAGGAATCCACTGTACCAACATATTAATCAGGAATTATGGTTTGAATCCGTGAAGTATTATTTTTAATGATTAAAGAAAATCCCCATGGCGCGTTTTCAAAAATTCCTAATCAAGCTCGGTAAAAATTTGTTATATTCCTTAAAATTAATGCCGCATCATATCATATGGGTGATTTAAAAAATAATGAAACTTAAATAAAACATGCATTTATTTTCTTACCTTTAAGCATGTTTGAGTTCTTTTTCTATCTTACAGAAGTGTTTTCATGTGATTAACTTAAATGTGAAAATTCTTCTCAATAACTTGCTTCATTAACAAAATATATTGAAAACTATCCTTACAATTGCCCCAAGTGTACTGGTTTTGCATGACATTTTATGTAAAAGGCAATTTTTAATTCTATACTTCAATACAACTTTCAGAAATATTAGGTATTGCCATCATTTAATGATTATAAAAATGCATATGCTTTAAGAAAAATAGAACAATGCTTCTTACTTAGGTTGATATCTCTTGTAGCAAGTGTTCAAAGCAATGATGTTCTTGTCAATTTTGTGCCACAATTTTCAACTCTCTTCACGTATATTAAGAGGTGGCATCATAAAGTGCTTCAATATTTATAGGCAAACAGTTTCCTTTTAACCTGTCACATGTTTTTTCTACACATTTGTACAGGTATTTATACAATTATTTGTTCATGTAAATTTTGAACAGCTGAATACTAAATGTGGTCAGAATTTGTCCCTGTCCCAAGTGTACATTTTGCAAGAAAGTTATTTTAAATTTTTCATAAGATAGAATTTTCAAGGTGTTACATCATTTTCATCAAACCATTAATGCTTATCACTAGATGAACTGAAAATTTGATGCCAAAACCTTGTGAACTTTTTTGCAAGACAAATATCGTATTGCCCCAAGTGTACGAATTTTTTATCATGTTTGATGGACAGGTGATAGCTTTAAAAAAATAAACAAAGGCACTAATTTTCTGGAAAGAAGTACACATAAGGGTGTAATCTCCAGGAGAAAAAGGTGGTTTCTTTACTCTGGGGATGAACTACACTTATTATATGGGTATGTCTCCATATTTTGTCTTCAGAAGAAAAATATAAGCATATAAATGATTATGTGTGGACTTTACCATAACATTATTACAAAAATACAATTCCTCTTCTCCAATGAATGTCAATTTTAATCAAAATGTTTTTCCAATAATCTTCAATGTTAGCCTGAAGTTGGTTATTAAATGTTGTACATGTACATTTGGGACGCAAAATGAATGTTTTTCTTATAAACCTCCAGAAAGTGAAAACAAACTTACATTATAGCAGAATTAATGATTACATTTCGATTTAATAAAGCATTCAAAAGCAACTGAAAAAAAAGCCAAAATAAAAGTTGAACATGGTCAAATGTCAAATATGATGGATGACAGAGTCTTTCAGACACTTATAATTAAACCACGCAGACTCTCACCGTTGTGGTACAAGTCCTACACATCTTAACTAAAAACCATGTTAAAACCTTCGATAAACAACGGAACAGCACTTATTATTATTTCATTATTGTAATGACACCTTACCAAAATATAAACAGGATATATTGTATTACAGAGAAAGGTCAAGTAAGAGGACATCGTGTTATGTATAAAATATAAAAAGAACAAGGTCTAATTTATAAAGAACAAGGTCCAATATATAGAGAATATAATGTTTAATATATAGAGAGAGCAAGGTCTAAATATATATGTGTCTTGTTCTGAGAAAACTGGGCTTAATTCATGTGCGTAAAGTGTTGTCCCAGATTAGCCTGTGCAGTCCGCACAGGCTAATCAGGGACGAGACTTTCCGCTTTGGTGAACATCTTTTGTTGTGAAAAATTGATTACATCTGACAGAACGGCCCTACTCATTTATAAAACTTGAACCCTTTCCCTATGCAATATAAACAAAACTGTTGCCATATCTTAACATCTAAAATTCGAGAAAATTTTTCATTTAGGCTTCATTATCCCCACGCTTTTCGGAGAAAAAGTGGGGATATTGTGGTTATCTCCGTCTCCCGTCCGTCCTGGTCACTTTCTCCTCCTACACTATAAGCACTAGAACCTTGAAACTTACACACATGGTAGCTATGAGCGTATGTGCGACCCTGCCCTATTCGGAATTTTGATCTGACCCTTGGGTCAAAAGTTATGGGGGTTGGGGTGGGGCCGGGTCGGAGATTTTTACTCACTTTTATGCCCCCGGATCGAAAGATCGCGGGTATATTGTTTTTGGCCTGTCTGTCATTGTATGTGTGTGTGTGTGTGTGTGTGTGTGTGTGTGTGTGTCCCAAAACTTTAACCTTGGTCATAACTTTTGCAATATTCAAGATAGCAACTTGATATTTGGCATGCCTGTGTATCTCATTGAGCTGCACATTTTGAGTGCACCGGAGACTACACTGAATGTCTTCAAATTGATACTGAACCTTTCTTATGACAATACGGATAATCTCAACTATGCATGGCCCCATTACCAACCCTGGGGTGCCCCGCCCACATTGGCTACGCCCACATAGGCCACGCCCACCCAAAATTGCCTTTTACTATAATTTCTTCATTTCTACACCGATTCACTTCAAATTGATACTGAACCTCTCTTATGACAGTTTAGTTAATCTCAGCTATGCATGGCCCCATTACCAACCCTGGGGCACCCCGCCCACATAGGCCACGCCCACCCAAAATTGCCTTTTACTATAATTTCTTCATTTCTACACTGATTCACTTCAAATTGATGCTGAACCTCTTTTATGACAATATAGTCAATCTCAACTATGCATGGCTCCATTACCAACCCTGGGGCGCCCCGCCCACAAAGGCCACGCCCATCCAAAATTGCCTTTTACTAGAATTTCTTCATTTCTACACCTATTTACTTCAAATTGATACTGAAGCTCTCTTATGACAATACGGTCAATCTCAACTATGTTGTATTATTGTCTGATCTTCATGAAATTTGGTCAAAAGATGCACCCCTTTAATATCTTGGACGAGTTTGATAATGATGCCGGTTGGTTGAAAAACATGGCCGCCAGGGGGTGGGCCATATTTCCTTAAATGGCTATAGTAAAACCTTGTTAACACTCTGGAGGCCACATTTATTGTCCGATCTTCATGAAAATTGCTCAGAAGATTTGTACCAATATTATCTTGGATGAGTTCAAAAATGGTAAGCTTTGCTTGAAAAACATGGCTGCCAAGGGGCGGGGCATTTTTCCTTATATGGCTATGTAAGAATAATAAATGGCTATAATAAAATATTATGAACACTCTAGAGGCCACATTAATTGTCAAATCTTCATGAAACTTGGTCAGAAGATGCATCCCAATAATATCTTGGACGAGTTCGAAAATGATGCCGGTTGGTTGAAAAACATGGCTGCCAGGGGGCGGGGCATTTTTCCTTATAAGGCTATAGTAAAACCTTGTTAACACTCTAGAGGCCACATTTATTGTCCAATCTTCATGAAATATGGTCAGAAAATTTGTTTTATTGATATCTTGGATGAGTTCTAAAATGGTTACATTTGCTTGAAAAACATGGCTGCCAAAAGGTGGGGCATTTTTCCTTATATAGCTATATATGGCTATATTAAAATCTTGTTTACACTCTATAGGCCACATTCATAGTCCAATCTGTATGAAACTCTGCAGAAGATTAATCCTAATAATATCTTGGACGAGTTCAAAAATGATGCCGGTTGTTGAAAAGCATGGCCACTACAGGGGCGGGGCATTTTTCCCTATATGTCTATAGTTAAACCTTGTTACACTCTAGCTCACATTTATTTTCCAATCATCATGAAACTTGGTCAGAAGATTAGTCTCAATGATATCTTTATTGAGTTCGAAAATGGTTTTGGTTGCTTTAAAAACATAGCAACAAGGGGGCGGAGCATTTTTCATTATATGGCTATATTATGGCTATTGTAAAATCTTGTTAACATTCTAGAGGCCACATTTGTCCAATCTTCATGAAATTTGGTCAGAAGATTGGTCTCAATGATATCTTGGATGAGTTTGAAAATAATTATGTTTGCTTGAAAAACATGGCTTCCAAGGGGAGGGGCAATTTTCCTTATATGGCTATAGTAAAATCTTGTTAACACTCTAGAGGCCACATTTACTGTCCGATCCTCATGAAACTTGGTAAGAAGATTAATCCCGATAATATCTTGGGCGGTTCAAAAATGATGCCGGTTGGTTTAAAAACATGGCTGCCAGGGGGCAAGGCATTTTTCCTTGGCTATAGTTAAACCTTGTTAACACTCTAGAGGCCACATTTATTTTCTGATCATCATGAAACTTGGTCAATAGATTTGTCCCAATAATATCTTGTTATCTCAGATGAGCGAATTTGGGCCTTTCCGGCCCCCTTGTCTTATTTTTAGTTTGACTATTACATATGAAATATATATAGTGGAGCAAACCTACTCACCCCGGCGTCAGCGTTAGCGTTCCTGTTAGCGTGAGCGTGCAAATGTTAAAGTTTGCGTACCACCCCAAATATTTTCAATGTCCCTTGACATATTGCTTTCATATTATGCATACTTCCTAAACAACATGACCCCAACCTATAAACAAGAGCAGACAACCCTATCAAGCATTTTGTAATAATTATGGCCCTTTTCCATTTAGAATATGCATATTATTGATAAATCTATGTAAAAGTTTGCGTACCACCCCAAATATTTTCAATGTCCCTTGACATATTGCTTTCATATTTTGCATACTTCTTTACCAACATGAACCCAACCGATAAGCAAGAGCAGACAACTGTATCAAGCATTTTATAAGAAGTATGGCCCTTTTTTCACTTAGAATATGCATATTATTGATAAATCTATGTTAAAGTTTGCGTAACACCTCAAATATTTTCAATGTCCCTTGACATATTGCTTTCATATTTTGCGAACTTCTTGACCAACATGACCCCAATCTATAAACAAGAGCAGACAACTGTATCAAGCATTTTGTAATAATTATGGCCCTTTTTGTCTTAGCAACTGAATATTTTTGTTCAATTTTGTGTTCAGATCCACTTGACTTCTAAAGTATCAAAGCTATTGCTTTTAAACTTTAAATATTTTCTAAATATCATGAGGGTACTGTACCTGCCAAGTTCAATTTGACCTTGACCTTTGAATGACCTTGACTTTGAAGGTCAAGAGTAAATTTAAGTTAAATTGCCATAACATCTTTATTTATGATCAAATTTTATTAATACTTTGACAAAACAACACTTACCTGAATACCGCAATGGATTCCACCCAAACAATACCCCACGCCCCAACCCAGAATCCCTGACCCCCCATCCCGCTTCCCCCAATTTTTTTCCTTTTTTTATTTTTTTAAAGATCACCACACCCCACATTATTCCCCCCTCACAAACAAGTTTTTTTTTCCTTTTTTTATTTTTGAAAGATCGTCTTATAAGTAACCCCACCCCACATTAAACCCCCTCTCAACCCCCCCCCGACTCTTATCTTTCTCTTGCTTACATGATTATAAGTGCCTGTGTGATTTGTCAGACCAACTCTCTGTATGCAATAATGATTATGATGAAGGTGGTAGTGGCGGTTACTTGCCTTTTTCATGTATACATTGCTAATTACATC
The DNA here is from genome assembly GCF_020536995.1 of Dreissena polymorpha. Lineage (NCBI taxonomy): Eukaryota > Metazoa > Mollusca > Bivalvia > Myida > Dreissenidae > Dreissena > Dreissena polymorpha. The sequence goes on from NC_068362.1 coordinate 30,095,454, forward strand.
CCGTGAGATTTGTCAGACCAATTCTATGTATGCAATAATGATCATGATAAAGGTGGTGTAGGTGGTGACTTGTCTTTCTCTTGATTACATGATTATAAGTGCCTGTGAAATTTGTCAGAACCACTGTATGTGTCCAATAATTATGTTGATGAAGGTGGCAGTGGTAATGACTTGATATGTCTGTGAGATATGAATGCCAAAGTCTTCGTTTAACATAACATGAATTTTTATGTAAAAGTGGTGGTTCTTCATAAATTCTACATGTTCTTTGCAAATGATGACCTCTACAAAGTTGTTCCAGGAGTACCATATTGCCTGAAAATCTTTTGTTTTATTGTTAACTTAAACTGTACTTGATTCTAGCATGCCACTATACTTCTTTGAAGTAATTTGAGCAAATTTCTTACTGTTTAGTAATGTATACATTGTTTAAGGTACATTATAATTTCACATTTTGTAGGTGGACTTCAATATGTATGATCTACTTATGCTGCTACAATGTAAAGGCAACAATCACTGGGTTTTGCTGGTTGCAAGTGTTAAGTCCAGGACTGTAACCATTTACGACTCGTTGGGTGGTAACAACAAGGCCATGTTCGATTTGTTACGGTAAGGTTCAAAGCTTTAATTAATTTTTTGTCTTACCTGCTTGATATAGCAGTCACAGTAGCAGTTGGTGTATGTGCATTTTTATGTGTGTCTCTGAGCTTATCCAAACTGTGATTCGATAATTGAATATGCCATTTTTAATATAGCTTAGCACATATGTTCTCCATATAGAGAAGCTGCAGAGCATGCGTTTACAAGAGATCAAAGGTCACATGTAGGGATGATTGAGCTTTTTTGGCCAGTTTCAGTTATCATTTATCAGGCAATATACCAAACAAGATATTCAAAAAACTGTGTAAATCTTATGTGTTTTCTATATTTGGATCTTAATCTTAAATATTAACTTGTAATGACCACCAACACTTTAAAAATGATAGGCTATATATAAATTTAAGCTTGCTTTCTTAGTTCATTTTTATGTATTATTGTGTCCTATCTCTCACACTTAATAGATTTACATATATATATATATATATATATATATATATATATATATATATATATATATATATATATATATATATATATATATATATATATATATATATATATATATATATATATATTTATATATATATATATATATATATATATATATATTTGAAAACTGATTACCAAAACAATTTGGTATAGATAAAGTACCGCTTAAGTATATAGGCACATGATTTTTGTTGATTTTTACTAACAAAATATTTGTTGCAGCCAGTTTATGTGTCAACGAGCGCAAATTGTGAAAGATGGCTTCGAAAAATGGGAGTTCAAAGCTCCACCTTGCAACAAACAGCGCGATGGAAACAGCTGTTGAGTGTTTGCATTGATGGTAATAAATTAGCTTTATATGATTAGTAAATATATTTTTAAACCCTCATTACCATTGGTTATGGGGGCTATATATGAGTCACTTTGTCGGTCTGTCGGTCGGTCTGTCGGTCAGTCCCGAAATTTCATCCGATCTTCACCAAACTTGGTCACAAGTTGTATCTTGATGATGTATAGGCCAAGTTTGAATATGCGTAATGCCGGGTCAAAAACCAGGTCACGGGGTCACTAAGTGTGTTTTAAACCGCAAGTTTGTCAGGACCATAACTATGTCATTTATCGTTAGATTTTATTATAACTAGGTACATTTGTTCACCATCATGGGACGGTGTGTCGCGTGAAAAAAGGACGTCGATATCTCCAAGGTCAAGGTCACACTCGGAGTTCAATGGTCAAATGCTTGTCCGGGCCATTACTTTATCATTTATTGTGAGATTTTAAAATCATTTGGCAAATTTGTTCACCATCATGGGACGGTGTGTCGCGCGAAATAATTACTTCAATATCTCGAAGGTCAAGGTCACACTTTGAGTTCAAAGATTTAAAATGGCCATTAATAAGTTTGTCTGGGCAATAACTTTGTCATTCATTGTGAGATTTTAAAATCATTTGGCACATTTGTTCACCATCATTGGACGGTGTGTCGCGCGAAAAAATACGTCGATAACTCCAAGGTCAAGGTCCCACTTTGAGTTCAAAGGTAAAAACTGGCCATAAATGAGCTTGTCCAGGCCATAACTAGGTTGTTCATTGTAAGATTTTAAAATAATTTGGCACATTTGTTCACCATTATTGGACGGTGTGTCGCGCGAAAGAATTACGTCGATATCTGCAACGTCAAGGTCACACTGTGAGTTCAAAGGTAAAAAATGGCCATAAATGATCTTGTCTGGGCCATGTCATTTATTGTGAGATTTAAAAAAATACATGGTACATTTGTTCACAGTCATTGGACGATGTGTCATGCGAAAGAATTATCTCGATAACTCCAAGGTCTAGGTCACATTTGGAGTTCAAAAGTAAAAAAATGGCCATAAATTTGGACTGCATGTCATGCGAAAGAATTCAAGAGTTCAAAAGTCGAAATGGCCATAAATGATCATGGCATTATCATTCTTAAAATTCGCCATAAATTTGATTCTCTTGTTTTGTGATGACAGCATGCAAAATAGTCTGTATCAATGCGGGACGTGGGGGTATACTTCACGTCCGTGACAAAGCTCTAGTTTGCTTAGTAAAGATCTGCATTAACTTCTATTCAACAAAATAATGGGAGAATGTAGAATTTAATCATCGTACCTTTCTGTTGGTGCATTGGTTTTTAGAGCCTTGCATTTTCTTTTAATTTATCAAGGACATGATATTTCATATGTAATATCATAACCTGAGTATCAAACTGTGTTATAGAGTCCCACTTTTGTCAAATAACCCTGCAAAAAGGTTAAACAAGAAGATTACTCATATTTTAATTTATTAATGTATCATATAATGAAAAAAAGCATTCTCTTTGCTCCATTATATTATTTTGTATGAAAAGTTGTTTTTCAGTGTCTTAATGTGATTGTATATTTATGATGCATAAAACATGAATACTTTTCACTGTCAAACTATCGTTCTTGCAATTTTATTTTCAGAAATAGTATTTTTTGTGAACACTTAATCTTTTGAATATATGCTTTTCTTATTGCAAACAAATGTTGTTTTTTAAATTATGTATGAATGACTTTTACTTTATTTTCAGACTGCCGAATGTTTGGTCAGGAAAAAGCATCCTACAATGTTGCGACAGGCCCATGTTTCAGTTAATCGAGACAAGTCGTGAGACGCAGACTTCTGATTCGTGGAGTGCGGCAAACATATCTTTGCGACTCGATCACTCCACTGTAAAGACCCGCACGGCATTAAAATGGATATCATGCGACATTTGCAAACGATGGCTGCATGAGGTCTGCGTCTCACAACCTACATCCCAAGATAGCTTTGTGTGTGATGTTTGTATTGCACAATATAGTTGATGTATTGAAACCAGGCTTTAAAAATAAAACAAGGTCAACTACAATTTAAAATTAAAACTAGAAATGGCGCGGCAGAGGCCTAGGCGTATCCCCACGCCGCATGTTTGACCCAGGGGCGCCCTTGAGTTGGTAATGGGGCCATGCATAGTCGAGGCTTTGATGATTCTGGTGGCGGTGAAAATGTTAAAATCGAAGTCCTAAATACGAGACTAAAATTCACTTGGCTTTAGGTACCCTTATTTCTCCTCCTCATCCTGCTCTCCTAACAAATGTAATACTGAATCAACTTTACTGACGTCCATTATGTACATATCATCCTCATTGGAATGAGATGGCTGAACATGCTCTATTATAGCCAATCTTCTTGCTTCTGCTTTGAAAAAGTTATGTTTTGAGGTTAAATGGTTGACTAAATAGTAGCGTCTCAGAAATTTTCTATCGCAATCTTGTAGATAACAATACAAATGTTAAATTTCATGTTTGTCTTTGATGTGCCTGTTCAAGAGTCCTTTTTGCTTTAAATTGTTTGTCACATTTTTCACACTTGAACATTTTGAAAGATTTTCAGTAATGAGTCTTAAAGTGTGATTAAACAATTTGAAAGTTTCAGCCCTTTTATAGATTCTTGTGGCTCTATTCCATGAGTTTCTCATGCTTTTTATGCTTGACTGCATTCTTCTCTCTTCTCTCAAATACAGGTGCACCAATATGTTATAATCCCTTGTATAAACATTGGGTGGATGAGCTAAACCATTTCACAGATGAGTAAACACAAAAAATTGACTACTAAATACATCTCTGCGCCACTACTGTGTAACTCTAGATATGTTTTCAATACACATGCTTCATTGTTGAATAATGCCTTTGTCTGATGAAAATGCTTGCACTTCTTCTGATTGGGTAGATAACCACTTAATAGATTTCGAAATCTAAACGCGGACCTTAAGTTCAAGGTCAAGGTCACAAGGGTGAAAACTTTTTTATGCGCATGGAAAGGTCTTGCCCAGATACACATGCATACCAAATATGAAAGCAATATCTGAAGGGACACAGTAGGTATGAGCCTTTTTCGAATCGCGGTCGCAGATTTCAAAACCTGACAACTTGCCCAAAGTTCAAGGTCAATGTCACAGGGATAAACAAATGTATGCGCATGGAAAGGTGTTGTCCAGATACACATGCATACCAAATATGAAAGCAGAATCTGAAGGGACACAGTAGTTATGAGCCTTTTCCGAATCGCGGTCGCAGATTTCGAAACCTGAAAAACTGACCCCAAGTTCAAGGTCATAGGTGTAAAAAATTGTGTGCGCATGGATAGGTGTTGTCTAGATGCACATGCATACCAGATATGATAGCTATATCTGAAGGGACACAGTAGTTATGAGCCTTTTTCGAATCGCGGTCGCAGGAAAATCTCTGACCCGGCCCCACCCTGACCCCCATAACTTTTGGCCCAGGGGTCAGATCAAAATTCCGTCGCTGTCACCGTCGCATATATGCTCATAGCTACCATGTGTGTAAGTTTCAGGGTTCTAGTTCTAATAGTGTAGGAGATAATAGTGTTCAGGACGGACAGTTAGACAGACGGCGGAGATAATCACAATATCCCCACGCTTTTAAAAAAGCGTGGGGATAAAAAAAGGGTAAAGATGAGCACACAAATTGTGTGTGTACATGGTTTACCTGCATAAATAGTTTGAAATTGCATATTTATTTAAATTTTAGAACAACAAAGTAAATGTTGAAAAATGGTTCATGATAGTTCTATGTATATTGTTAAATCACTTATTTAAGGGCAATTATAATTTTTTGTTTAAAAAGGCAATCTTAATCAACATCTGTGGATTTTAGGTGATATTGAAACTGATTTTAAGGTGATGCCATGTTTTATACAGATAACTTGAATGTACCGATTGTTTTCAATTCATTGCTTTGTAACTGAAATAATGAATTTTTAACCACCTTCCTGGTGCTTTTAATTTAGTGTTTTGTGGCAAATGAGATTTTCATGTTAAAAAGTATGCATTATTCAAGATAGATTAAATCAAAGACAACTGTTGATACCTGCACATTGATAATATTTCATTCCTTATGTGTGTAATTTCCTATCATTGACATGAATAAGTAATCATGTAAGAAACAATTTGTTTGCAGCTGGTTGTTACTGCATGTGTAATTTCTATTCAAAATAATGGTTTTAATAACATGTGATTCAATGAGAAATGCATTTCTCAAATGTAACATTTCTTAATTTATATATGAATCATATTTACTATATGTGCTCATGCATACATGTTGCTTATTGTTGATGTCTTAATAAACCAAGAGTATATTATCTATATGTGTTGTTGCTATAAAATATGTTTTTGTAGCAGGAAGTGCTTTGGGCTCGATTAATCTGAGAACTCAACAAAATATTAATAAAAATCCTTTTGTGCATTTTAGTTCTGAAAACAGAAGTAGCCAGTTGGTATTACACATCTCCTAAACAAGTACAGCACAATAAAACTTAAGGTTTTATAATCCTAAATTTTTATAACATCTTTATATCCGCACACAAATATTGATGATTGTGGTGCTCAGATTGCAAAACCAACTGTTTGACAAAAATAATGCAGATGGTTAGATTATGATAAGTGAAAGAAAAAAAGAATAACTCTGGAGATAATAATTGATATGATAATCAATGCTTGACAGAATCACAATTGACCTAGATATTTATTTATGTAGTGATGTATTTTTCAATGAGTGCCTTAAGATTCCAAAACATATTGACTTAAAATAAATAATCCCGATGGCGGAAATGACTTATCATTTCATGTTCATGAACCGGTTTTAAAATACTTTGTAGACTTATCTGCTAGGCGGTGTGGACTTTTAGACCACCTGATAAACTTCAACTTTATTTGCCCTAGTTCAGTAACCGACTAAAGATATGCTAACATAATACTGATGACTGATGAGTCTGTTGTGTCTTATATTCTCAATGCTACTTAAAATATAAGTCCATTTCAACGTTTAGACTAATAATAAGCAAATTGGTTAAATTGATATCCCCCGCCAAATAAATTTTGATTATTGATGGGTGCAGAACTAACAGAAAAGTTTATTTGAAGGGTTGTACCCTTATCTCACATATTTAAAAGTTACAACATAAAAAAACAACAATTGGCAATAACTCTTATTTAAGAAAGTGTAGGGTTATAGATTTTGTGCATGACACCTCTCCTCATTGATATCTTAACATCCATTAAATGTCATCTTTAAATCGTGTATAGTATCTGTGATATAGTCCTGTAAAGTAACATCAGACATGTACATATGTACCAGGGTTATGTTTCTTGTGCATGGCACTTATTCTCATTGACAATTATACACCCATGAAATTTCATGTTGAAATCTTGTATTTATAGTTTCTGAGATAAAGCCCTGAAAAGTTACATCATACAAAAACAAAAAAGGGCAATATCTTTTATTTAAGAAAGTGAAGGGTTATGGTTCTTATGCATGGTTCTATAAACGAGATATAGCCCTGAAAAGTTACATCATAAAATAGCAATAACAAGAAAGGGCAATAATCGTTATGTAAGAAAGTATACGGTTATGATCATCTAGATACAACATCTGACCAAGTTTGGTGAAGATCGGATAAAAACAACTTGAATTAGAGAGCGGACACTTAATACGGACCTACAGACAAGACAGGCAGACGGACCGACAAACAAGCTCACTCCTATATACCCCCCTAAACTTCGTTAGTGGGGGTATAAAATTGTATTAATAATGCTACTGGTATTTCATTTCTGTGTATTTTAGTTTTATATACAATATCTATAGTTTCTAATAAGTGCATTCTTCCAATTTACTATTCATGACACTAACTTTTACGTTATAAACAACTACTTTCAGATCATTTGCTGTTATTTGTGACCGAACGAACAAAGAAAAAAAAATCTTACCTTTTGAATAACTAATAAATCCTTCCATTATCAATTAGAAGTCAATCGGTGTAGAAATGAAGAAATTATAGCAAAAGGCAATTTTGGGTGGGCGTGACCTGTGTGGGCGGGACGCCCTAGGGTTGGTAATGGGGCCATACATAGTTGAGATTGACCGTATTGTCAAAAGAGAGGTTCAGTATCAATTGAAAGTAAATGGGTAGAGAACTTTTTAAGTTATCGAAGGATCCAGAAAAGTGTCAGTATAAGTCCCATGAAATATCATGTCCTTTATAAATTAAAAGAAAATGCAAGGCTCTAAAAACCAATGCACCAACAGAAAGGTACGATGATTAAATTCTACATTCTCCCATTATTTTGTTGAATAGAAGTTAATGCAGATCTTTACTAAGCAAACTAGAGCTTTGTCACGGACGTGAAGTATACCCCCACGTCCCGCATTGACACAGACTATTTTGCATGCTGTCATCACAAAACAAGAGAATCAAATTTATGGCGAATTTCAAGAATGATAATGCCATTATCATTTATGGCCATTTCGACCTTTGAACTCTTGAATTCTTTCGCATGACATGCAGTCCAAATTTATGGCCATTTTTTTACTTTTGAACTCCAAATGTGACCTAGACCTTGGAGTTATCGACATAATTCTTTCGCATGACACATCGTCCAATGACTGTGAACAAATGTACCATGTATTTTTTAAAATCTCACAATAAATGAAATGGCCCAGACAAGATCATTTATGGCCATTTTTTACCTTTGAACTCACAGTGTGACCTTGACGTTGCAGATATCGACGTAATTTTTTCGCGCGACACACCGTCCAATAATGGTGAACAAATGTGCCAAATTATTTTAAAATCTCACAATGAACAACCTAGTTATTGCCTGGACAAGCTCATTTATGGCCATTTCTTACCTTTGAACTCAAAGTGGGACCTTGACCTTGGAGTTATCGACGTATTTTTTCGCGCGACACACCGTCCAATGATGGTGAACAAATGTGCCAAATGATTTTAAAATCTCACAATGAATGACATAGTTATTGCCCAGACAAACTCATTAATGGCCATTTTTAATCTTTGAACTCAAAGTGTGACCTTGACCTTCGAGATATTGAAGTAATTATTTCGCGCGACACACCGTCCCATGATGGTGAACAAATTTGCCAAATGATTTTAAAATCTCACAATAAATGATAAAGTAATGGCCCGGACAAGCATTTGACCATTGAACTCCGAGTGTGACCTTGACCTTGGAGATATCGACGCACTTTTTTCTCGCGACACACCGTCCCATGATGGTGAACAAATGTACCTAGTTATAATAAAATCTAACGATAAATGACATAGTTATGGTCCTGACAAACTTGCGGTTTTAAACACACTTAGTGACCCCGTGACCTAGTTTTTGACCCGGCATGACCCATATTCAAACTTATCCTATACATCATCAAGATACAACTTGTGACCAAGTTTGATGAAGATCGGATGAAATTTCGGGACTGACCGACAGACCGACCGACAGACCGACAAAGTGACTCATATATAGCCCCCCTTACCAATGGTAATGAGGGTTTAAAAATATATTTACTAATCATATAAAGCTAATTTATTACCATCAATGCAAACACTCCACAGCTGTTTCCATCGCGCTGTTTGTTGCAAGGTGGAGCTTTGAACTCCCATTTTTCGAAGCCATCTTTCACAATTTGCGCTCGTTGACACATGAACTGGCTGCAACAAATATTTTGTTAGTAAAAATCAACAAAAATCATAAGCCTATATACTTAAGCGGTACTTTATCTATACCAAATTGTTTTGGTAATCAGTTTTTAAACATATATGTGTGAATCTATTAACACATTATTTGAAACACATAAGTGTGAGAGATAGGACACAATAAGAATGAACTAAGAAAGCAAGCTTAAATTTATATATAGCCTATCATTTTTAAAGTGTTGGTGGTCATTACAAGTTAATATTTAAGATTAAGATCCAAATATAGAAAACAAATAAGATTTCCACAGTTTTTTGAATATCTTGTTTGGTATATTGCCTGATAAATGATAACTGGAACTGGCCAAAAAAGCTCAATCATCCCTAAATGTGACCTTGATCTCTTGTAAACGCATGCTCTGCAGCTTCTCTATATGGAGAACATATGTGGTAAGCTATATTAAAAATGGCATATTCAATTATCGAATCACAGTTTGGATAAGCTCAGAGACACACATAAAAATGCACATACACCAACTGCTACTGTGACTGCTATATTAAGCAGGTAAGACAAAAAATTAATTACAGCTTTGAACCTTACCGTAACAAATCGAACAAGGCCTTGTTGTTACCACCCAACGAGTCGTAAATGGTTACAGTCCTGGACTTAACACTTGCAACCAGCAAAACCCAGTGATTGTTGTCTTTACATTGTAGCAGCATAAGTAGATCATACATATTGAAGTCCACCTACAAAATGTGAAATTATAATGTACCTAAAACAATGTATACATTACTAAACAGTAAGAAATTTGCTCAAATTACTTCAAAGAAGTATAGTGGCATGCTAGAATCAAGTACAGTTTAAGTTAACAATAAAACAAAAGATTTTCAGGTAATATGGTACTCCTGGAACAACTTTGTCATCATTTGCAAAGAACATGTAGAATTTATGAAGAACCACCACTTTTACATAAAAATTCATGTTATGTAAAACGAAGACTTTGGCATTCATATCTCACATACATATCAAGTCATTACCACTGCCACCTTCATCAACATAATTATTGGACACATAGAGTTGTTCTGACAAATCTCACAGGCACTTATAATCATGTAATCAAGAGAAAGACTAGTCACCACCTACACCACCTTTATCATGATCATTATTGCATACATACAATTGGTCTGACAAATCTCACGGGATGTAATTAGCAATGTATTCATGAAAAAGGCAAGTAGCCGCCACTACCACCTTCATCATAATCATTATTGCATACAGAGAGTTGGTCTGACAAATCACACAGGCACTTATAATCATGTAAGCAAGAGAAAGATAAGAGTCGGGGGGGGGGGGGTTGAGAGGGGGTTTAATGTGGGGTGGGGTTACTTATAAGACGATCTTTCAAAAATAAAAAAAGGAAAAAAAAACTTTTTTTTTGGGGGGGGGGAGTTGTGAGGGGGGAATAATGTGGGGTGTGGTGATCTTTTAAAAAATAAAAAAAGGAAAAAAAATTGGGGGAAGCGGAAGGGGGGTTCAGGGATTCTGGGTTGGGGCGTGGGGTTTTTGCCAAACAGTTGGTTTTGCAATCTGAGCACCACAATCATCAATATTTGTGTGCGGATATAAAGATGTTATAAAAATTTAGGATTATAAAACCTTAAGTTTTATTGTGCTGTACTTGTTTAGGTGATGTGTAATACCAACTGGCTACTTCTGTTTTCAGAACTAAAATGCACAAAAGGATTTTATTAATATTTTGTTGAGTTCTCAGATTAATCGAGCCCAAATCACTTCCTGCTACAAAAACATATTTTATAGCAACAACACATATTGATAATATACTCTTGGTTTATTAAGACATCAACAATAAGCAACATGTATGCATGAGCACATATAGTAAATATGATTCATATATAAATTAAGAAATGTTACATTTGAGAAATGCATTTCTCATTGAATCACATGTTATTAAAACCATCATTTTGAATAGAAATTACACATGCAGTAACAACCAGCTGCAAACAAATTGTTTCTTACATGATTACTTATTCATGTCAAGGATAGGAAATTACACACATAAGGAATGCAATATTATCAATGTGCAGGTATCAACAGTTGTCTTTGATTTAATATATCTTGAATAATGCATACTTTTTAACATGAAAATCTCATTTGCCACAAAACACTAAATTAAAAGTACCAGGAAGGTGGTTAAAAATTCATTATTTCAGTTACAAAGCAATGAATTGAAAACTATCGGTACATTCAAGTTAGCTGTATAAAACATGGCATCACCTTAAAATCAGTTTCAATATCACCTAAAATCCGCAGAGTAAGATTGCCTTTTTAAACAAAAAATTATAATTGCCCTTAAATAAGTGATTTAACAATATACATAGAACTATCATGAACCATTTTCAACATTTACTTTGTTGTTCTAAAATTTAAATAAATATGCAATTTCAAACTATTTATGCAGGTAAACCATGTACACACACAATTTGTGTGCTCATCTTTACCCTTTTTTTTATCCTCACGCTTTTTTAAAAGCGTGGGGATATTGTGGTTATCTCCGCCTTCTGTCTATCTGTCCGTCCTGGACACTATTATATACTACACTATTAGAACTAAAACCCTGAAACTTACAAACATGGTAGCTATGAGCATATATGCGACGGTGACAGCGACGGAATTTTGATCTGACTCCTGGGCCAAAAGTTATGGGGGTCAGGGTGGGGCCGGGTCAGAGATTTTCCTGCGACCGCGATTCGAAAAAGGCTCATAACTACTGTGTCCCTTCAGATATAGCTATCATATTTGGTATGCATGTGTATCTAGACAACACCTATTCATGCGCACACAATTTTTTACCCCTATGATCTTGAACTTTGGGCAAGTTGTCAGGTTTTGAAATCTGCGACCGCGATTCGAAAAAGGTTCATACCTACTGTGTCCCTTCAGATATTGCTTTCATATTTGGTATGCATGTGTATCTGGACAAGACCTTTCCATGCGCATAAAAAAGTTTTCACCCCTGTGACCTTGACCTTGAACTTAAGGTCCGCGTTTAGATTTCGAAAACTATTAAGTGGTTATCTACCCAATCAGAAGAAGTGCAAGCATTTTCATCAGACAAAGGAATTATTCAACAATGAAGCTTGTGTATTAAAAACATATCTAGAGTCACACAGTAGTGGCGCAGAGATGTATTTAGTAGTCAATTATTTGTGTTTACTCATCTGTGAAATGGTTTAGCTCATCCATCCAATGTTTATACAAGGGATTATAACATATTGGTGCACCTGTATTTGAGAGAAGAGATATAATGCAGTCAAGCATAAAAAGCATGAGAAACTCATGGAATAGAGCCACAAGAATCTATAAAAGGGCTGAAACTTTCAATTTGGTCAATCACACTTTAAGACTCATTACTGAAAATCTTTCAAAATGTTCAAGTGTGAAAAATGTGACAAACAATTTAAAGCAAAAAGGACTCTTGAACAGGAACATCAAAGACAGACATGAAATTTAACATTTTTATTGTTATGTACAAGATTGCGATAGAAAATTTCTGAGACGCTACTATTAAGTCAACCATTTAACCTCAAAACATAACTTTTCCAAAGCAGAAGCAAGAAGATTGGCTATAACAGAGCATGTTCAGCCATCTCATTCCAATGAGGATGATATGTACATAATGGACGTCAGTAAAGTTGATTCAGTATTAGATTTGTTAGGAGAGCAGGATGAGGAGGAGAAATAAGGGTACCTAAAGCCAAGTGAATTTTAGTCTCGTATTTAGGACTTCGATTTTAACATTTTCACCGCCACCAGAATAATCAAAGCCTCGACTATGCATGGCCCCATTACCAACCCAAGGGCGCCCCTGGGTCAAACATGCGGCGTGGGGATACGCCTCGGCCTCTGCCGCGCCATTTCTAGTTTTAATTTTAAATTGTAGTTGACCTTGTTTTATTTTTAAAGCCTGGTTTCAATACATCAACTATATTGTGCAATACAAACATCACACACAAAGCTATCTTGGGATGTAGGTTGTGAGACGCAGACATCATGCAGCCATCGTTTGCAAATGTCGCATGATATCCATTTTAATGCCGTGCGTGTCTTTACAGTGGAGTGATCGAGTCGCACAGATATGTTTGCCGCACTCCACGAATCAGAAGTCTGCGTCTCACGACTTGTCTCGATAAACTGAAACATGGGCCTGTCGCAACATTGTAGGATGCTTTTTCCTGACCAAACATTCGGCAGTCTGAAAATAAAATAAAAGTCATTCATACGTCCCTCTCCTTTTTCAAGGGTAGGAAACTAATAAGTTTTGATGATAATGTCAAAATAATGGTCAAAACAAGAAACTGATTAAAATACAAAGTTAGGTCGCCCAAAGGGTTTACAGTCAACTCGTACCTAAGTCAACTCGCACGGTAGTCAACTTGCACGTTTTTTGGTTAACTCGCACGGAAGTCAACTCGTACCTAAGTCAACTCGCACGGTAGTCAAAATATTGATGTATTAATGGGTTCTAAATGAGTTATTTATGCATAAAACAAACGAGAAATACTTTCAGATTTTAGTTCAATACTTTTTAACGAAAAATATTCACAAAATAACAACACATTTTTTTTACAAAATATTGTTTACACCATCGTAACGTTATCGGCACATTATAACAGACATTTTAGGTACTTTTATATATTTTTTTAACTATTATTTTAATTTTTATTTCATTATTAACACACATTATCAAAGCTTTATATGTGTACACAAGTATAGACATACATCTATATACTTTTATTTTAATATGTATTTCAATATATTTACACACAGTATCATAGCTTTACAAGATGTACACAAGTAGACATACATCTACATACTTTTCTTTTAATATTTATTTCAATATTTACATACATCAACAAAGCTTTACAATATGTACACAATGAGACATACATCTATATATTTTTAAAATATTTTTTTCAATATTTTCACACATAATCAAAGACCCCCTATCAGTAATAGCCTTATCTACTTCTACAATTAAACGTATTTGAATTAATAATTGCAAATTACATATATTCCGATATTGGTTAAAAATACTTGATCGAGTGATAACAGTATCACAAAAACAAACTTTCATCTACAATACAAATAAAGAACGTTTATTAAATAACTTCAAGCAAAGCTGGTATATTGAGAAAAGCTGGTATATTGAGATAACTACTTGACTTTATGACAAATCAGAAATAAGAAATACAACACACCACTAACACGATTTCGATTATCTTTACATTAATTAGAAATCTAAAGAGATCGTTATAATAACATATTACGCGAAAATAAAAAATGTAAGTTTTGCAACGGACACGCTATAGAAAATGAGTATCACTTTCCACTTGTTTGACATTCTAATGCAGTCGGCAAATAGGCTTTTTCTTAAGATATGAAATATTATAGTATACAATGATATGAATGGTACTTACCGGTTTCGCATGTGTTCGGTGTTGCCATTTTTGGCAACTATCGCATTCAATTGCTTGCTGCCTTGGACCCACATTCCTTTAACACAATATACACGGATAATCCATAAAAACACGCATGAATTCACTATACGTATGTATTTAATGATAACCTATTCTTAATTTAGTCGAGTTATATACATAACTAAGATCTATTATGAAATAACCGCATGCAACAAACATCACCTAATTTTCGTTTTAATTTTCTTTAATTTAACTTTCACCTGATTATAAAAGTAAAACTTTTTAACTACAAGCTAAATTAACTATAATTGAATCGTGCGCGGTAAACAACACCCTTTACAGCATTCTCCGTTTTGTGACAACCATTAAAGTATCAATGATTAATTATCATACCAATTTAGTTTAATTGATTAATACTTTGCCATTTAAATAATTGTTAGTTGTATATATGACCTTTCACACCTATTACAAACATTCATATAACCCGTGAAAAACACCGACCACAAGTGTAAAAGAGCCATTAAATGTGACAACCGTATATTCAGATTATTAAAAAAGGACATAATTTCTATTATTTTTACTTATAAACTTCTTATAAACTACTGATTATATTACATCCTTCATATATTTCTATATATTTTTTCGAGGCGTGCGAGTTGACTTCGAAAAGTGCGAGTTGACCAGAAATGCCGTGCGAGTTGACCAAAAAACGAGCGAGTTGACTACCGTGCGAGTTGACTTAGGTACGAGTTGACCGGCACCCCGCCCAAAGGGTGTTCTCAATATGTTATATGCACAAACAGGGATTTCAGATATTAAAGGGGTCAGGACCATGGATAATTAATAAACCCTCATGTCAATTTCATGTGAATTGGTAGCATTAAATTCTTACGTTCACCTACCATTACTAACATCAAGAGTGTCTTGGTTTGGGTCAAGCTTTCGTATATTGTTTGGAGGCATAGTGCAATAGCTGTGATATTTTCGGAATAAAATGAACCTAAACACAATACTGAACCAAATTTGCACCTTTCTAGGTATAACAAGAAAAGTGTTTGTCGGAAACACTATGCCCCCTTCTATGCCGCTTTGAATTTTTTTTTACCTTGAAGGATGACCTTGACCTTTCACCACTCAAAATGTGCAGCTCCATGAGATACACTGCATGCCACATATGAAGTTGCTATCTTCAATCTTGCAAAAGTTACGGCAAAATGTTAAAGTTGGAGCAAACAAACCAACAGACAGACCAACAGACAGGGCAAAAACAATATGTCCCCCACTATAGTTCATTCCAACGCTCACGGACACTGGAACGCCGGGAAGAGTAGGAAAGCTCCACTATATATATTTCATATATAATAGTCAAGCTAAAAACCCTATTTTACTATGATTATGACCTAGCTGTCTGATTACAGAGGAGTCTTCACAACATAATGCGTTAACGGTTTTCCTGCAATAAGCAAACAGGACAATATCAACAACACGAGTATCTATAATATATTCAGAGACAAAAATGATCCATCCATATCTTTGGAAATAAACAAAGAGCATTTAACAATTATTTTGGCCTCATTATTGCCATGTTGATAAATATAATGGGTCATAATGCTTGGTGTGTTACAAGTGAAACACCACCAAAACCTGAGCTCCAGCTTGGCATGAATGGAAGGGCGCAGCACCCTGCCATTCAAAGATTCCAACCTGTACACCTTGGACACCCTTCATGCCCTTTGATGAAAATGTCGAGTTGGGAACAATTAATAGGGAGTTACAGCTGTAAGATCGTACGCGAATATCATTTGCCATTTAAAAGGAATCATGATGTTCAAACTTAAACTTTGACCTAGAAGTTGACAAAGGGTTTGTTTTTAGTTGGTCGCATTTAAGAATGAACAGAGCATATTTTGCAAATCAGTGTGTGCTTAGAAGCCTTAGCTACGAAAAGAACCGCAACTCAATTTGCTGAGAACGATCACCACTGCCCGTCTGCAGCAGACGACAAATGATTCTGCTCTAGCAGTGAGTGTATATACCAGCTTGTAAGACGACATAGGCCAGACTGGTGTTTATCATTCAAATCTGTACATATTTGTACCATTTTTTACCTCATCCAAGATATCATTGGGACAAATCTTCTGACAAAGTGTCATGATGATCAGACAATAAATGGGGCCTCTAGAGTGTTTACAAGGTTTAACTATAGCCATAAAAGAAAAAAATCAGAGCCCACTAGCAGCCATGTTTTTAAACCAACTCATCCAAGATATTATTGGGATGAATCTTCTGACCATTTTTCATGAACATCGGAAATAAAAGTGGCCTCTAAAGTGTGAACAAGACTTTACTATAGCCATATAATGAAAAAAAATGCACCCCCACTGGAAGTCGTGTTTTCCAAGCAAATGTAACCATTTTCAAACTCTTTCAAGATAGCATTGAGAACAATCTTGTGACCAAATTTCATGAAGCTTTGACAATAAATGTGGCCTCTAAAGTGTTAAAAAGGTTTTCCTTAAGCCCTATAAGGAAAAATGCCCCGCCCCCTGGTGGCCATGTTTTTATAGTAACCATTCCCATTTTCGAACTCATTCAAGACATCATTGGGACAAATCTTCTGACCAAGTTTCATAAAGATCAGACAATAAATGTGGCCTATACTATAGCCATAGAAGGAAAAATGCACCTTGGCAGCCATGTTTTTCAACCAATCAGCATCAGTTTTGAACTCGTCCAAGATATAATTGGGATGAATTTTCTGACCATGTTACATGAAGATCCGACAATAAGTGTGGCCTCTAGAGTGTTAACAAGATTTTACTATAGCCATTTATAGCCATATTAGGAAAAAAGCCCCACCCCCTTGGCAGCCATGTTTTTCAAGCAAACATAACCATTTTCAAACTCATCCAAGATATCATTGAGACCAATCTTCTGACCAAATTTCACGAAGACTGGACAATGCGGCCTCTAGAGTGTTCACACGGTTTTACTAAAGCCATATAAAACCATATAAGGACCATATATAACCATATAAGGAAAAATGCCCCGCCCCCTGGTGGCCATGTTTTTAAAGCAACAAAAATCATTTTCAAACTCATCCAATATATCATTGGAAATTGTTCTGACCAAGTTTCATGAACATCTGACAATAAATGTGGCCTCTAGAGTGTTAACAAGGTTTACTATAGCCATATAAGTAAAATGCCCCACCTCATAAATGCCATGTTTTTCAACCAACCGGCGTCATTTTAAAACTTGTCAAAGATATTATTAGGTTGAATCTTCTGACCAAGTTTCATGAAGATCGGACAATGAATGTGGCCTCTAGAGTGTTAACAAGATTTAACTATTATAGCCATAAAAGGATAAATGCCCCGTCCCATAAATGGCAGCCATGTTTTTCAAGCAAACGTACCCATTTTCTCATCCAAGAAATTATTGATACCAATCTTCCGACCAAATTTCATGAAGATTTGACAATAAATGCCGCCTCTAGTGTCAACAATGCAAATGTTGACGCTGTACAACGCACGACGGACAAAAGGCGATCATAAAAGCTCACCTGAGCACATTGTGCTCAGGTGAGCTAAAAAAGAGCTGTCAGAGGACAGCGCGCTCGACTAATCGAGTGCTTGACAGTATAACGTAAGCCATCATGGGGTTATGTTCATATTCAATAATTTATTAGGCAATCTTTCAAAAAAAAATAAAGAAAATGAAACAAATATTTTTTTTGGAGGGGGATAAGAGGGGGGTATAATGTGTCATTTATTAGATGATCTATCAAAAATAAAAAAATAAAAACAAAAAAAAAATATTTTTTTTTTTTGGGGGGGGGGGGCAGGGGGGCAGGGATTCTGGGTTGGGGCGTGGGGTATTGTTTTGGTGGAATCAATTGTGGTACTAAGGTAAGATTTGTTTTGTCAAAGTATTGATAAAATCTGTTAATAAATAAAGAAGTTATGGCAATGTAACTAAAGTAATATGCATATAATAATGGAAAAAGGGCCATTTTTCTTACAAAATGCTTGATACATTTGTCTGCTCTTCTTTATAGATTGGGGTCATGTTGGTAAAGAAGTTTGCAAAATATGAAAGCAATATGTCAAGGGACATTGAAAATATTTTAGGTGGTACGCCAACTTTAACATAGATTTATCAATAATATGAATATTCTAAATGGTAAAGGGGCTATAATTATTACAAAATGCTTGATAGAGATGTCTGCTCTTGTTTATAGGTTGGAGTCATGTTGGAAAAGAAGAATGCAAAATATGAAAGCAATATGTCAAGGGACATTGAACATATTTGGGGTAGTACACAAACTTTAACATTTGCAGCATTTTCTAAGTGGAAAATGGGCCATAATTATTACAAAATGCTTGAAAGAGTTGTCTGCTCTTGTTTATAGGCTAGGGTCATGTTGGTAAAGATGTATGCAAAATATGAAAGCAATATGTCAAGGGACATTGAAACAATGGCTGTTTGAAAAACATGCATGCCCCCCATATGGGCTCTCCGTTGTAGTGACAGCCATGGTGCGAATATGTTTTTTGTCACTATGACCTTGACCTTTGACCTAGTGACCTGAAAATCAATAGGGGTCATCTGCGAATCATGATCAATCTACCTATCAAGTTTCATGATCCTATGCATAAGCGTTCTCCAGCTATCATACTGAAACCATTTTACCATTTCGGATCACCGTGACCTTGACCTTTGACCTAGTGACCTAAAAATCAATAGGGGTCATTTGGGAGTCATGATCAATCAATGTACCTATGAAGTTTCATGATCGTAGCCATAAGCGTTCTTGAGTTATCATCCGGAAACCATTTTACTTTTTCGGGTCACCGTGACCTTGACCTTTGATAGTGACCTGAGAATCAATAGGGGTCATCTGCGAGTCATGATCAATCTACCTATTAAATTTCATGATCCTAGGCATAAGCATTCTTGAGTTATCATCAGGAAACAATTTTACTATTTCAGGTCAACGTGACCTTGACCTTTGACCTAGTGACCTGAAAATCAATAGGGGTCATCTGCCAGTCATGATCAATCTACCTATGAAGTTTCATGATCCTAGGCATAAGCGTTCTTAAGTTATCATCCGGAAACCATTTTACTATTTCGAGTAAACAAGACCTTGACCTTTGACCTAGTGTTCTGAAAATCAAAAGGGGGTCATCTGAGAGTCATGATCAATCTACCTATCAAGTTTCATGATCCTAGGCATAAGCGTTTTTGAGTATCTGGAAACCATTTTACTATTTCGGGTCACCGTGACCTTGACCTTTGACCTAGTGACCTCAAAATCAATAGGGGTCATCTGCGAATCACGATCAATGTTCCTATGAAGTTTCATGATCCTAGGCCCAAGCTTTCTTGAGTTATCATCCGGAAACCACCAGGTGGACGGACCGACAGACTGACCGACCGACCGACATGTGCAAAACAATATACCCCCTCTTCTTCGAAGGGGGGCATAATTATTTGGGGTAGTACGCAAACTTTTAACATTTGCATGCTCACGCTAACGCCAATGCTAAGGCTAACGCCAACGCCGGGTGAGTAGGATAGATCCACTATATAGATTTCATACATAATAGGCGAGCTACAAAGGGTCTTTAAATCTTTAAGAGTACAAATTAAAAACTCAACAGGTCTTTTTATTATTAAATATGCTTGTTTCCATATATCATTTAAGGCCCTAAAATCATTCAGGATATAATTTTGTAAAACGAACTTTGAACATTTTTTACAGAAATATAATGATCTTAAAGTTATCTGCAATGCAAAGTAATTTTTACACACAAGATATTTAAAAAAAATGTTAACTTGTCCAGGCTATTCGTGCCGGCTATGCTCTAACTGCCTATGGAAAATCTTGATATATATATATATATATATATACCTGTTGTGACCCCTGAGATCCTTATGAAATGTTCATAATTCACTAATAACTGTATGTAAAAAATTAGTATTACCAGAAAATCGGGTTCAAACGTTATTTCTTTCAAGACAGGATGGTTGGTGGGAAACGTCTTCCGATGAAACTGAAAAACATCTAAAACAAAAAGAAAGTGACGTCTTGTATAATTTGAAACACTATTTATTTTAATACAATTGTGTTTTGACAGCCATACAGGGCTTAACACTAAATTGTTTTTCAACTAGACCAATCGGTCTAGTAAATGCAGAACCTACTAGCCCTGACCAATCTTTCATGTGCCCTGACATAAATATTATCAAAACCTTTATATTTATCATTTAACTTGTATTTTCTTGTGCGTGGAGATGCGCAATTATGATTCAATAATTCGTATTAGCTTGCCTTACTAATGCTAACGAATTCAATATTCATCTACTTAAGACATCTATTTGTAATCTTCAGGTCATTTCGGGAGAAATTTCCTTGTTTTTTTCCCCTCATACTTTATATAAATTTCCTCCTTCCCTTTTCTTTTCTTATCCGAGGAACCCCCATCCCCACCCGTAAAGTCAAACTTAAACGACATGAATGTTAAAACCTTTTTTACATAGATGTCCGCGGTTGCCGTCTGACGACAAATGGTAAGTGAATCTTAGGTGTCGCAAAATAACGTGTTACGGTAGTCGTAGCAATTGTACAGGGTTAACTCTCTGTTAAAAGCGGAGATCAACCATTAATATTAGTTTTGCTAATTTAATTGCATAACAAGGGCTGTTTGTAAAACATGCATGCCCCCCATATGTGCTCTCCGTTGTAGTGACAGCCATTGTGTGAATATGTTTTGTCACTGTGACCTTGACCTTTGACCTAGTGACCTGATAAGCAATAGGGGTCATCTGTAAGTAATGATCAATGTACCTATGAAGTTTCATGATCCTAGCCCTAAGTGTTGTTGAGTTATCATCCGAAAACCATTTTACCATTTCGGGTCTTCGTGACCTAGACCTTTGACCTAGTGACCTGAAAATCAATAGGGGTCATCTGCGAGTCATGATCAATCTACCTATGAAGTTTCATGATCGTGGCCATAAGCGTTCTTGAGTTATCATCCGGAAACCATTTTACTATTTCGGGTCACCATGACCTTGACCTTTGACCTAGTGACCTGAAAATCAATAGGGGTCATTTGCGAGTCATGATCAATGTACCTATGACGTTTCATAATCCTAGGCATAAGCATTCTTGAGTTATCAACCGGAAACCATTTTACTATTTCGGGTCACCGTGACCTTGACCTTTGACCTAGTGACCTGAAAATCAATAGGGGTCATCTGCCAGTCATTATCAATCTACCTATGAAGTTTCATGACCCCAGGCCTAAGCGTTCTTGAATTATCATCCGGAAACCATTTTACTATTTCGGGTCACCGTGACCTTGGCCTTTGACCAAGTGACCTGAAAATCAATAGGGGTCATCTGTAAGTCATGATCAATTAACCTATTAAGTTTCATGATCCTAGGCATAAGCGTTCTTGAGTTATCATCCGGAAACCATTTTACTATTTCGGGTCACGCTGACCTTGATCTTTGACCTAGTGACCTCAAAATCAATAGGTGTCATTTGCAAGTCATGATCAATGTACCTATGAAGTTTCATGATCCTAGGCCTAAGCTTTCTTGAGTTATCATTCGGAAACCACCATGTGGACGGACCGACCGACAGACAAACCGACACACCGACCGACATGTGCAAAGCAATATACCCCCTCTTCTTCGAAGGGGGGCATAAAAAAGATTGTCAAAACACTTCTTATCAATCAAACAAATTACAATTATTTAAAATTGGTAAATAACTAATAATTTGATAGTAACTTTGTGTTAATGTCAAGTTTTAAACCTTCATTGATCCCGGACGATCCTGGGCGATCCCGGCTTTTAGTTTAAAACGTCTTTTTATCGAGAAAACACGTCTCTTCGAGGAAACCAATCAAAAACCGTATCTAGCGGAATTCTGTTTAAAAATAGGTACTTACGTGTTTAACCAGGAAAACTGCCGGGGATTTTCTGAATTGTCGGCCTCTTTTTGATTGTAATCAGGGGGTTCCAAATATATTTCGAGATACGATCCGTTTGTTGTCTCCAACTTCACCCTGGGATTTAATTGTCATCTGATCATACTGTATTAAGATTTCTGCATCTTTGAAAAGCTTATTTAAAACACAGTTTATTGATATAGAACACATAATCCCGCCGAAAATACACACGAACGGTTGGGCATGTTCCTGGGACATTGGCTAGCCCGGACCAAGGTACAGGCAGTGAATGTCCTTCGGACGTGCCTTAGTGTTAAGCCCTGCCATAGTTCTGCTGAGCCTAAAAATTAAAAGTAGGTCAACAAAACACAAAATGAAATCCAATGATTGCATCACCAAATCCTCTACATATCCAATTTATAAAATTAATATTTATATAAAGACGGTTTGATACATGACACAACATCAGGGGTGTCAAATGTCCCAAATTTGAAATCCTAATGATAAAGTCTGAAATCTGAGGCCGTAGGTCCCTTACAGGTAGAGCCCCCCAAAGCCATAGTTTATTGTTCTTTTTATAGTCTTTTAGTTGCTATTTCTGATGAGTAAAATGCAAAATATTATTAGCCAGACTACCAGTAACACTCAATGTGTAATTGTCATTTTATATAAATGTTATAAAGAACATCGATAATTAATGTTAATCCATTAACCATACCGTAAAACAACTGATCAAAAATATATCCAGATATGTCTTTTGCAAATGAAATAATATATGCATTTAGTTTGACAGCAGAAACTGGAAATTTAATGATGGGGACATAATTATGCTACATTTTGTAGTATGTAATATTTCTGGAAAGTAGCCAAGAGGTTAGGTCAGTTACCTTTTACGTCCGTGTCAGCGGATAACCAATCAGACAATAATAAAACAAGGGACAAAATTGTCACAAAACCAGACAATGTAGAAAAAAGTCTGATAGAGGGAGACAACTCAAACTGAACTAATTGTTTATAATTAACCTCCTTTGTTTCAAAATAAATATATTTTTAGTTGTGGCGACCTTGACCTTGGAGATATTGACATAATGCTAACGTGCGATCAAACGTCCCACGATAATGAACAAATGTGCCAAATGATTTTTAAGTCTCACAATGAATGACATAGTTTTAGCCCGGACAAGCTCATTTATGGCCATTTTTGACCTTTGAACTCAAAGTGTGACCTTGACCTTCGATATATCGACGTAATTCTTTTGAGCGACACACCGTCTAATGATGGTGAACGATGTGCCAGATGATATTAAATTCTCACCATGAACCACAACGTTATGGCCCGGACACGCTTGTTCCGCCTACCCGCCAGCCGACATTTGCCAATCTAATACCTTGTTAAAAAGACCAGGAAAAATCCGTACAAAGCGCACATGTCCGGCATGCCAATGAAGCAATTACAATATTTGTTCAAACCCCCTTAAAATAAATCTTCGGATGTACACTGATCTAAAATTCAATCCTGAATGGCTCAAATCGGGATTTCCAAATAATCCGGACAATTAATACCCTTGCAACATGCATGGGTTGCCAAGTTTCTAAATGTCCTACATATAACACATTCAGAATTCTTTTACCATCCCACTAACACAAATAGCAATTGCAAGATGATGTCCATTACAAACCTGTTTGTTATCATTCTGACCCTTTTGTACTTTCATAGTATTTCAAATTTTAATGTGATTAAAGTACAAACACCTTATTATAGAAGGTATACCTAAGATCATATTGCTTGCCGTGAGTAATAATCCAACAGATTCAGTACATTGTTTTTGTTACCGTAACTATCAAATGGCTGACAAATTGGCTTTGTTTGTATGCCAATAGATAGAGCTTCCCATTCTTTTTCAATATGTGGTTATGGACAACTGTAAACATTACTTCATGTATTTTAAGGGGCCTTTGCATGTTTTGGTAAATTGACAAAATAAAACAAGAGCTGTCACCATAGGATGACTTATTCCCCCTATAAATGCTTGATAGAAGTTATGAGCTTTTTTCGAAACCTAAACACGGATTTTGAAACCTAAACGCGGACCCTAAATTCAAGGTCACAGGGGTCAAAAGTTGTGTGCGTATGGAAAGGCCTTGTCTATATACACATGCATACCAAATATGAAGGTTATATCTCAAGGGACATAAAAGTTGTGAGCATTTTTCAAAACCTAAACGCAGATTTCGAAACCTCAACGCAGACCCTAATTTCAAGGTCAAGGTCACAGGGGTAAATTTTTTTGTGCGTATGGAAAGGCCTTGTCCATATACACATGCATACCAAATATGAAGGTTATATCTCAAGGGACATAGAAGTTATGAGCATTTTTCGACACCTAAACGCAGATTTCGAAACCTAAAGGCGGACCCTAAGTTCAAGGTCACAGGGGTAACAATTTTTGTGCGAATGAAAAGGCCTTGTCCATATACACATGCATACCAAATATGGAGGTTATATCTCAAGCGACATAGAAGTTATGAGCATTTTTCAAAACCTAAACGCAGATTTTGAAACCTCAACGCGCACCCTAAGTTCAAGGTCACATGGGTAAAAAATTGTGTTCGTATGGAAAGGCCTTGTCCATATGCAAATGCATACCAAATATGAAGGTTATATCTCAAGGGATATAGAAGTTATGAGCATTTTTTGAAACCTAAACGCAAAGTGTGACGGAAAGACGGACCGACAGACGGACAGTCTGATCACTATATGGCCCCTTTTCTTCGAAAGGGGGCATAAAAATTGTTTCAGACTCGCACATTTTTGTTGCAGTTATGATATTTGTGAGAAAACAGTTATACTTAACATTAACAACCTGAAAATGATAAATCGTTGCAAAGCAAAACAATTGAATAATTTGGAGTTCTGTTGTCGTTTTTTGTGACACTACGAGCTTTGCTTATAGAAACTGAAGGTATAAAATGTTGTATGAGCACGGATGGCCGTCTTAGCGTTAGACTTTTACTCCACAGGTCAGTGGTTCGAGCCCAGATGAACATTACTTTTTCTTTTAATTTGTTCTTGTTTTTTAATTGAGCTTTTTAGATTTAATGTTTACGTTTATAAATATAACGCATTTAATGACAAACTTCAATACATGCCAAAATCTGTTATAAGGTCCCTTAAATACCAAGATGAGTATCAAGGAACCTGAGTGAAACATTTTATTTTATTCCAGGATATATACAGGACTGCTTTTTGAAAACAAAAAGTTTGCTCGATTCTTTAATGACTTACAAAAATGTTTATCAAATCAAGTAGGTTCATCTATTCTTCGCCTGTTGTCCCATCTCGCCAACCAGCTTCCTCCAGGCTTGTCAGTTCCGGGCGAGTCTCTCCATTTGCCCCCATTTTGGCCCATCTGCTTAGAATCTGCATCCAGGTCACGGCGCCAGGTGTTACTGTATTTGAAATCAAGTAGGTTGGATGCCATTAAATGTGATTTTAAACATCATAATGAAAGACAAAATAACAGGTTTATTTCCATTCTATTAATAACAATCCAATTCATTGAATTGATATCCCCCGCTATTACGCTTCTGGACACAAAAGTGTTATATTTGACACTCAGGTAAAAAAGCATTTTTTTAGGTTTGAAGAGCCATTACTCCGTTATTAACAAAAAGTGTACAATGCCATTTGGCATGCATCATCCACTTATCCATATATATACTCATACCAAGTTTCAATGAAATCCGCCAAAGCACTTCCAAGATATGGCTCCCAACACAAAAGTGCCGGACGGACAGAAAGACGGGCGGACAAGGCCAAAACAATATCCCTTCGCCTATTGCGGGGGGATAATAACATGAATGTAAATTTAAACCAGCACATATATTAATTTACTGTCTAGACGGGTGTATTAAATATAATTTAGGGCTGTACAATTCTTACTGATATATGAGAATATATTTACTTTTCGTAAATATAAATAAATGTAATAGTAATACTTACACACTTGTGACTGTGAGTTTATACATGTACGTAAACTGCCTTTTTAATTTTATAACAGTTTTTTAATTCATGCCATAGTATTAAGAAGGCACTTGCTCAATAACACATTTAAGCATGAGCTGTTGGTTTAATCTGCATACATAAGAAAACATCGAAAAAAAAAACACAAGAGGAGCATGTATCCGAAAGTAAATAACGTCCGAAATCAGGCAAGTTTAGAATGCGCGAAATTCACCAAAACATCGATTTAATATGGTTTAAACACAATCATATGTTAAACGTGAATGATAAATTAAACATTACCTAACAAAAGCATTCAGCTTTAACCAAAAAACAACAACAAAAATCAGCAATATAGCGATGTTGTTGAATAACTCAGCGAAGACTAGCAAGAAGAGAATTCTCCTTCTTTCTTCTTTTATAATAATGGCTTTGTTCATTACTGATACATTATGGCCATGCGTGGGGGTTTAAAAAGAAATAGATTGATAGGTTTCCCGAGTTACTCAATCCACTCAGGAAAAACCTATCAACAGTGATAAAAAAGGTGCAAAACCTAACACCTTAAGCCCTTAAGACCTAAATGTATACATATACAACTGTGCATGTGTGAGAATATTAGTCGAGTTAAAAACAGGATAAAAGCAGAATCATGTGATCTAAGGAAGGAACACTGATGTAGACAGCACTGATTTAAATCCAGGGATCGTATTAGCGCTGACTTCATAAGATGGAAGTGTGTTCCATTGTACAATTGTTTTTGGAAAGAAAGAACATTTGTGGTAATCAGCTGTACTTGGTGGTATTTGGTACGCCATGTGATGGTGATGGCGTGAGTGTCTAATGTATGGAGTGAGATAGTGAAGAGGATTGACATCAACATGATTATATACTATTTTATAGAACAAAATGAGTCTAGCTTGTTGTCTTCTTGATTGCAAGGTATTCCAATTCAAATCCTTAATTATATTTGTGACCGTGTCCAGTGTCTTGCTGTAATTATTCGTTACAAATCTGGCGGCTTGACGCTGAACATTTTCAATGTTATCAATATCTTCCTGATGGTAAGGGTCCCACACACTAGAGCAATATTCCAAGGATGGTCTAACCATGCTGTTATATGCCGCTGCCTTAGTTTCCATTTTAGAAGAATGAATGTTTCGTTTTAAGAAACCTAAGCTCTGGCTTGCTTTACTACTAATTTTATTTACGTGAGGTGACCAGTTTAAAGTTGAGCCTACTTCAACGCCAAGGTAAGTGGCTTGGTTTACAACAGACAGAGGTTGATTGTGAAGAGTGTAGGCTGTTTTTAATGGTTTACGGTTTCTCGTTACATGCATGATATGACATTTTTCTATGTTAAAAGACATCTTCCAATTCGGCCCCCACAATGATAGACTATCTAGATCTCTCTGAAACTGAATAGAGTCAGCCAAAGTTTTTATGGATCTGTACATGACACAGTCATCCGCAAATAGACGGACGTTTGACTTCACAGACGAAGGTAGATCATTAATGTAGAGCAGAAACAGAAGAGTCCCAAGAACTGATCCCTGGGGTACGCCAGAAAATACAGGGGCCATGGTGGAAGTTGCCCCATCTACAACAACCTGTTGACTACGGTTACCAAGGAAAGCTTTAATCCAAGAGTGTGTAGAGCCCGTGATGCCATAATGGGATAGTTTCAGCAACAATCTACCGTGATGTACAACATCGAAGGCTTTGCTAAAATCCATGATGGCAACATCCATCTGGTCTCTCTGCATGGTAGAAGCTAAGTCAGGGATAAAACCCACAAGTTGGGTTTCACAAGACCGCCGGGCTCGAAAGCCATGTTGGTTGTCCACCAGGATATTAAAGTTGTCAATATGGTCTTAGATGTTACTAACAACGATATGCTCCAGCAATTTACAAGCAATACATGTTAATGAGACTGGTCTATAATTACTAGCTTGGTACTTTTCACCTTTTTTAAAAATAGGAGCTACAAAAGCCATGGACCAGTCAGAAGGGAAAGAACCAGAAATAAGTGATTTGTTAAAAGGAAGTGGCTACAGGTACGGATCCGTACCTCTAGAATCTGGTTCTAGAGGTACGGATCCGTACCTCTAGCCAAACCACTGGGGTTTTGCTACAGGTACGGACCTCCCGTTTTCATATATTTTGTACCCTTTTTCATAGTTAAATTGTTCCACACTTATGTAATATCAATAACAACAAAGTAAGTATTTACCTTAATTTTTAATCAGACCCAAATTTATCCGCTTGGCGGGACTCGTTTGTTTATACTGTTCAGGTCAGCGATAATAACCGAGGAACACCGGTTATGAAATATAGTATAATCTATTGCTATTTATAAATTTATCTTGGATAGAAACTGGTCCCAAGTTTTGCATCATAATGTTTATTAAATGTAGAGTAACTACGTTCCGAAAAACATACACTACATAATACATTGAAAATGTTCGTTATTAGAATTTTCATCATCTTTCCAAATTATCCGTATTCTTTACCACATACATGCGACTTCTCCCGTTTCTATCCATTACCCGATAATCCCGTTTATGCGTCTTCCATTTGTAAAAGCAAATTCTGGTAAATTTTGACGAAACTAATGCTTAACAATTTCATTTACACAAATGTTGAACATTTGTCTAAAGTATCAAATGGATTTCGGCATATGATTCTTTTTAAAGATTAGATGAAATAAGTGCCCTATCAGGACACGGGTATTCCAACATGCGTGAGTCACCTGACGCGGTGTGCGCGAGTCGTGTACAGTTCATGTTCTATTACAAATTCTAGTCTTAAATAAATATTGCACATGATTTCATTAATTATTTTGTCCGGATTAAAAAGCGGGATAATTGGCGTTGGTGTATTTATTGCTAAATAAAAACTTTGGAATGCAGACAGCAGTGGGATCTTTTAATTTCGATTCAGAGTTTCGTAGTGAATTTCAAATAAAGTACCAAAGCATCTCGCGAATTAATTGGCAATGACATTTACTCTATATAAAATAAAATTCAAACACGCTGTATCGTTAGCGTTACGCTCTTTTAGTTCCTTAATTATTGAAACAATTGTTGAAATGTATTCTGATTGCACACAAAAAAAGCGTCGTGTGTCGGTCATATTCATTTGAAACGACCAATAAACAACTTAATTTATCTTTAGATTTTATGCAACATCTACAAGTCATTTATTGGAAATCGGGGAAAAAAAATGAAGTAAATGTTTGAATTTAAATTGTCAAACTTATTTATATTTTGTGTCGTCTGTGTATATTGGTTTTGTTCTCATTTGTGTTTATCAATTCTTATGAAAATGATTTTCAATGTTTAAAGCAAGTCTCGTTTCCGATATCATATACATGTACGGGAATTAACTGTTTGAGCTTCTTCGATCTGTTTACTGAGTCTATAAAATCATTGTTTTTGTAAGACGACACGTTCATATCTAAAATTTGGGTTTCGTAATACACAGGATTTTGGATGTTCAGGGCTTGATTGGGCAATAAAACAAAGACGCAGTCGTCGGTTTTCGGTTGAACTTTTGTACTGACCACCATAATAATTAAAAGTCTGCGTGCTTATCTAACGGGTCTTACCCACTTTGTTCCTGTTTGAGCCATAAAACACAATTCCGATGGCTATAGTAGCACACGTGATCAGAATCTAACAAGTTCGAGTAATAAAGCACATAGATGAAAACTTCATGGAGTCTGAAATGAAACAAAATGCTTATGTAATGTAATTATATGCTCTAACTGTCCATCGCCCATGAAGTATGCGCATGTTTGTTCTAGTTTGTAACCTTTTCCATTTTTGCGTGGTGTACATGTACATTTCTATAATATTTTAAGACGACAGAAAAACACTAAATATTATGTGTAACAATAAAACAATAAATGATTTGTTATTCACGTGTTTGTTTGTATAACTATTCGGGATTGCCAATATAAAATGAATGTCTACTTTTTCAAATGACAACATGTATTTTACACCCATGTACATGACAGGTTTTACTCTGTCTTTTAAGACGCCGAGGGTAAAAGAAACCATGTTCGCACCTAGCTAAAGGCTCCCGCACCTCGAGGAGTGATAGTTGTGTGTTATTTATGCAATTATCAGTTTGAAGCCACGACGAACTAAAATTTGAATGTAATAATAACTTTGGGTGACATTTCTTTATAGACGCTGTCCCAATTATCACCTATTGTTACGAATTGCATCAGATATACCTATATATGCTCGTTTTTCCTGTCTTAGTTATAAACGTTTTGCTGATTTCCCTGTGTTATCAAATGTTGGAGTAACTTGCGAATTATATATTTAATATACATTGCCAGTGTTTGTTGTTAAGTGTTGTGGATTGTTGTGTGTTGTGAATTGGATTAGTTGTGTACGCTGTGAAAAATGACCCGGCGACATCTGCTGGCAGCGGAGACGTTGTTCTTTCTGGTTCAGTTCTTAGAGGACTCGAAGTTCCAGGTTCGAGCCAGGAATTACATCAAGCACGATGACGACGTAAGACTCTTTTATTTTTATTTACATGGACATATATGTTTAACTGGTCGTAAATATTTATGTGAATACTATATAATTAAACATATTCTCCAAATATTGAATTTGTAATTCAAATTTTATGACAATAGAAACCTCCACCCAAAAATGCGTGTTAAACATTTCATATTATTAACAATGTATGCGACACTTAATTTAATTTTTATACATTACCGGTTTTTTATTATTATATTAATTTTCTATAGAGACATTTTAACTTTTTCTTTGCCGTATATTTGTAATTACATATTGAACTTTAATGTACACTCGAAACAATTTAAAGGTGCATATTTTTCGTACGTATTGATATTCAATTACTTTTTGCTGAAATTATTATGTTTAAATAACAATGTTTCTAACTTCGCCGTTACACTTACGCGCAAAAAATAATTGTCCCGTATTGTGCAATTTACGAAGACGTGTTATTTCACAGCGTTCTGTATTTTCACTCAACTTTGATTCAAGCGACAGTACTATCCACTCGAATACATTATTTTGACATGTTTTAAACAATGTAAAAAATGCCATATTTCGATTCATTCAAGTACTTTTCGGAGCTTGTCATTTTATGTAATGAGCTTTTAAATGGGTACACAAATAAATTATCATATTTGTAACAAACTAGTGTACTTATAAAAATGGGAAAATGCGTAAAATTATGACGGGTTAACTGGTGTGTAACCTATCCCGCTATTGGTAGTTATTATAATGAAATATTCTCTAATAAAATATACCCGTTAAGACGATTCTGACTCTCGTATTGAATAGTGACTGACCGTCTGACTTATTTTCTTGTCGTTACCAGTTATAAAGAAGAAAACGAAACAATACATTCTATACTTCATACATGTTTATTTATATAGTATAATTGTTTATAAAAAAAGTTATAACAAATCATAATATATACATAACAGATGTACAGTCATTCACTGTAGATTATATAGTGAGGTTTTGGCACGTGTCTCTTCATCAGTGTCCAGAAGGTTTTCAAAGAACTGAATAGATTTTCCCCTTGAGTCATGTCTGCTGAAAACGCGATTGTGTGTGTCGCCTGTCGCACATCCGTTCATTCTTATACAAATCGGTACCACTTTAAACAAGTGGTCAATGTACATGTTGCACTGTTCTCCCGTCATGTGGCTATTCCAGTAAGTCTGGATTGCCCGAACTAGTTCTTCCTTTGTTTTTGGCTCAATCTTAGACACATGACGCTTAAGTTGGTTCCAAACCATTTCAATCGGATTCAGGTCTGGGCTCTGTGCTGGCCATTTTGGGTAATTGATTCCATTACTATCCATGAAATTCATTGGCAGTCGCGAACGATGTTTAGGATCGTTGTCTTGTTGAAATCTGTGGGTTCCGGGGAACTTGGTGCGAATAAATGGCACTAAATTGTCACGTAAAATCGCACTTGTGTAAAATTCCGAATCCATAATGCCGTCGAAAATTGAGATACTCGTTGGTCCTTTTCGACTAATTCCGGCCCAATCGTGTACCTTTACGGGATGTTTGGGTTTTGGCATACACACGTTCACTGACTGTCTAGGTCTATATGACGTCAGTTTGTTAGAATGTAACTGAATTGAAGCTTCGTCAGTAAATATGACGTCGTCAAACAAGTCATTCACTTTTAGGAGGTTGTCACAGAAATCTTTTCTGACTACCTTGTTTGCATCACTTACTAGCTGGGCATACCTTGGGGTTGCACTAGTAAACCCAGTAAGTTTAATGGCTCGTTTTGTGGTTGACAAACTAAACGTCGCCCCTTTTTTAATCAATTTCTTATGCACGTCCGTACTGCTGATATTTGGATCATAACTTATTGTTTGTCTTATTAAATCACAATGTCACATGTAAACAACTTCTTAGTGACTCCTGAATCATCGTTCATTAATTTCCCCGTATGAAAACAGTCCACTTTCGTAAGATTGTACCCAATAATTCACCTGATTTCGCGATATAACAACACCGTTACATCCCAGTATTGAAATAATTCGCTTAGTTGAATGTCCACATTTGTACAAAGATCAAGCTTTGATTTCTCATCAAGTTTTCCCATTCTACAATATAATGCGCAAACATGTGGAAACACACACAACAACCTTTTATAGGCAATTGGATGTACGTGATTGTGTAACATGTTTAATGTCAGGTTGATGGCACGATGGTCTGTGTAAGAGCTTGTTATTAATATAACGACACATGACACGAAATATCTAAATATCCATTTGGGTGCCGGTCAACTCGCACGGCAGTCAACTCGCATGGCATTTCAGGTCAACTCGCACTTTTTTAAGTCAACTATCTGCCCCCCTCCCCCCAAAAAAAAAATAATATACGAAATAGATGTAGGATATAATATGATCGGTAAATGATAAGTATTAATAATAGCTTTTTTAATAATCTGAATGTACACTTGTCACATTTAATGTCTCTTTTACACTTGTGGTCGGTGTTTTCACGGGTTGTTAGGTGTGAAAGGTCCTATATACATCAAACAATAATTAAAATGGCAAAACATTAATCAATTTAACTTAATTGGTATGATAATTAATCAGTGATACTTTAATGTTTGTCACAACACATTTTATATTTTCGCATATTATGTTATTATAACAACCTCTTTATATTTATAATATATGTGACGATACTCGTAATCGTGTACATGTAATGGATGTTTTGTATTTCTTATTTCTAATTTGTTATAAAGTCAAGAAGTTATCTCAATATACCAGCTTTGCTTGAATTTACTTAATAAACGTTGTCAGTGACGTAGATAAACCGTTTATGTATAGTACACGCCATTTAATCGATTTAAAAATCCTTATTAGACCAGACTCCTTTTCCAAAATTGGCTGGAAAAAGACCCAGATTGTTCGTTATTGGATTTTTCATTATCTATTTAAATAATTGTATTATTTCTTTGTTAATAAATGCAAGTGAAAGAAATCGTATTATTGAAATACATAATTTAACTTATTACAATAATTCTAATCAGTTAGACCCATCGATGTAATTACATCGATGCTCTAAATTGTTCATCGCGCATGTTTGGTCTAGTTCGTAATCTTTTCCACTTATGCATATAGTTAGTGCAAATGTAAAGTTCAATAACATTTCAGAAGACAGAAAACACACTACCGACTTTTTCGGGGTTAAATGAAGCGACTTTTTCCCTTGATTTGTCGGCATTTTGTTTTATTTCAGACTCCATGCAGTTCTCAGACCATAATCTCTGTGATTTATTACTCTAACTTGTCTCTAACTTGTTAGTTTCTGACCACGCGTGCTACTGAAAAATAGCCGCCGGGATTGTGTTTTATTGCCCTAACAAGCACACAGTGGCTTCTACCCGTGGTTTAATCCCTAAATGTAAGATAAGTACGTGAACTTTAAATATTATGTTGGTCAGTACAAACGATCTACTGAAAACCGCAGACCGCGTCTTTGTTTTATTGCCCAATCAAGCCCTGAACATCCAATATTCTGTATATTACGACACACAAACTTTAGATAAGCACGTGCCGTCTGTCAAAAGCACAGTGAATTCCCGTATATGATCTCGGAAACGAGAACTGCTTTAAACATTTAAAATAACGATATTATTGTCAAAATAATTTCTAAAAACAAATGAGAACCATCCAACATACACCATACACAGACCACACAAATTATAAATAATTTTGACAATTTAAATACAAACACATGTTTAAATACAGAAACAACTTGTACATGTTATGATATCTAATATATATTATTTTATTATTGGTCGTTGCAAAATAATATGGATTGTACACGATGATTTTTTTGTTCAGTATACAGTACGTTTAATTTTTCGCGTGTTGAGAATTTGATTTATAACAGTGAAAAGTCTACATAGAGCTCTACTTCCGCGTTCATATTTGTTTTAATTATTTGTATTCTTATTTCTATTTAATCGTTATAAATTTTATATAAAAGCTTATATCCTTACTTTTTTAATAAGCTAAGAAAGATTTTAAAATTTTCATACGTTCCTATGTTGATTGTTTAATTGGAAATGTAATAATAAAACATATGTCACCCGAATATTTTGTTATAGATGTCTGAATAAGACATAATATTTAAAATGTATTTGAAACGTTAATTATGTTGTAACAAAGTGTTCAAAATTATGATGCGCTCGGTGTTTAACATTTCAATAGTTCGAGAGATCTATTTAAAATATTTGCTACTTTGTACAAGAGAAACGACTCGAAAACGAACTTCGTTTAGAAAAAGTGTTTAGTGCTCAAATAAGGATGAAATAAGGATTGAAATAAACTATACATATAACGATCCCATGCATTCAACATAAATGTATTAAACATAACTTGAACTTAACTTGTAATTTCTACGTATTGTCGTGATACAACGACAACAAAAACCTTTATTAGCATTTATGCATAATACAATGCTTTTTACCCACAAAACAGAAACTTTCTGAAAGTTACGCAGTGTGTATAATAATATCAATACATTGATTTAATAAGAGAAGTTTACAAAAAGATAGTAATACAACAGATAATCAATTTATCAATTTAATTATATCTTTCACTGTAACACGAGGAAATTATAGAATTATTTAATTATACAAACATTCAATAAAAAAATTAAATAACATGGCTATAGTCCTGTGAAAGTTAACAATTATAACTGATTGTCTATATTATTACAAATTTCATTAGCATTAAACATATTTAGCAAGGTTTATAATGTCTTTTTTATTTGCCGACTGCATTAGAATGTGAAATTGTTTCTTTCTAATTTCTCTATATGAAGATACAATTGTTTCAAGAATCGAGACACCATCATTTGAACATATACATGTACATGTGTTTAATTACCCCCTTTGTTGAGCGCAAACCGATTATCTCGTTATGAATTTCTTTAAAACTGTAATTTTATTCACGACTGACATTTGAAACCTTAAATTGACACAATACTTATGAAGCTTTTATAACCAATAACACACTTCAAGGACAAACAGTCGTTCATAATATGATTGCATGAAAAGGATATAATTTACAATATATAGCGTGGAATGTGTTTGGCGGAAATGTTTTATTTATAATTATGTATTTTCATAAAAGTGCTCTTCGGCGCATGAGAATATATCGATAAAGCGAAATAGGAATCCGTGATTTCGCTCGCACAATCTAATTTGTCCATTGAAGAACTCATCAATTTGTTGTGACCTTATCGGTATTCAGAGACGAGTCAATGGACCTTTTTAATAACATAATTGCTCATAATTCAATGACAAAAGGAATAAGTTATATAGTAACTGTCTGGGAATGGTCCGGAGAACAATTAAGGTGAGTAATGATTGATAGTTGTAAAACAACTTCTAAATTATTCACGAATGTAATCGCTTGGCGGTTTACGTGTTTTTAATGTGAAAAATCCGTATGTACTTCTAAGAGACTGCGAGTGTGGTATTTATATTAAAATTAATAATTTAAGTAAAGAATGAATTGTTACTTATTTTTGTGTTGTTTATTGGGACGTGTACCTAGCAATATGCTGTCGTTTGTTTTTTTGTAAAGAGAAAATTATGAAAGTATCGTGCGAAAAATGCATTAATAATTTAATTTAACAATTTAAAGGTGCATAATTTTCGTACGTATTGATATTCAATTACTTTTTGCTGAAATTATTATGTTTAAATAACAATGTTCCTAACTTACGCGCAAAAAAATTGTCCCGTTTTGTGCAATTTGCGAAGACGTGTTATTTCACAGCGTTCTGTATTTTCACTAAACTTTGATTCAAGCGACAGTACTATCCACTCGAATACATTATTTTGACATGTTTTAAACAATGTAAATAAATGCCATATTGCGATTCATTCAAGTACTTTTCGGAGCTTGTCATTTTATGTAATGAGCTTTTAAATGGGTACACAAATAAATTATCATATTTGTAACAAACTAGTGTACTTATAAAAATGGGAAAATGCGTAAAATTATGACGGGTTAACTGGTGTGTAACCTATCCCGCTATTGGTAGTTATTATAATGAAATATTCTCTAATAAAATATACCCGTTAAGACGATTCTGACTCTCGTATTGAATAGTGACTGACCATCTGACTTATTTTATTGTCGTTACCAGTTATAAAGAAGAAAACGAAACAATAAATTCTATACTTCAGAAATGTTTATTTATATATTATAATTGTTTATAAAAAAAAGTTATAACAAATCATAATATATATACATAACAGATGTACAGTCATTCACTGTAGATTATATAGTGAGGCTTTGGCACGTGTCTCTTCATTAGTGTCCAGAAGGTTTTCAAAGAACTGAATAGATTTTCCCCTTGAGCCATGTCTGCTGACAACGCGATTGGGTGTGTCGCCTGTCGCACATCCGTTCATTCTTATACAAATCGGTACCACTTTGAACAAGTGGTCAATGTACATGTTGCACTGTTCTACCGTCATGTGGCTATTCCAGAAGGTCTGGATTGCCCGAACTAGTTCTTCCTTTGGTTTTGGCTCACTCTTAGACACATGACGCTTAAGTTAGTTCCAAACCATTTCAATCGGATTCAGGTCTGGGCTCTGTGCTGGCCATTTTGGGTTATTGATTCCATTACTAACGGCCACCGGAAAAACTTTGCGAAACCGAAATTTCGCAAACTTAAGTACCCTTTTTCTTAAGGATTTGCTACTTTGAGACATAGTATGCGATAAAAGTCTAATCGTTGATTAATAATTGGTTATTTTCACTCAAAAAACGCGTTTTCTTCACTATGAAATTTTTAAGCAAAGTTGGGGTTCCCATGGGATTTTTGCATTTTCCCATGGGATTTTCGATTTTCCCATGGGATTTTTTCTCCCATGGGATTTTTTTTCTCCCATAATTTGCAAATGGGAGAAAAATCCCATGGGATTTTGAACATTTTAAAAAACGTGTTTTATTTGCGTTTGCAAGTATTTTAACGTTATTTAAGGACTGTATATTGGTTTTATGCCAATTATATATAAAAATATTTAGTAATAAAAAAATCCCATTTTAAAATGGGAGAAAAAAATCCCATGGGATTTTTTTCTTATTTTGAGAGATTTATTCATGAAACTTTCAAAAACATCATATTTTATGAAATGATGAACAACTACGATATTTTAATGCGTTTAGTCGTGTTTAAAAAAAAACAAAAAATCCCATGGGATTTTTAAATCCCATGGGATTTTTTCTCCCATGGGATTTTTTCTCCCATGGGATTTTTTTCCAATGGGATTTTTCAGTTTCGTAAGCCGAATAAGTTTCTTAATGCGAAAAACAACAATAAAGGAAATAATAATTATAATTTTGAATAATAAATTAAATAATATAAAAAACATGAATATTTTTAAAATGAGTTACAATTAAAGGTTTATGCTAGTAGAACTTATCATTTCTTGTTCGAGCAGATGGTTGAGTCCAATTGGTGAGTATGCCAGCTTAGAACCAGTATGAATGCATCGCAGACAGACAACGCTGTCATACTGTACACACCGCGGAGTAACAATCTTTATTGCATTTCATTTTGCAACAGAAAATGAACTCCGTAGTATAATTGATCTTATATATGCCCTCTGCTTTTGAAAGCGTGCAACACATTAACATAACAATAAGTCCATGCCAAAAACTATGTGCAAATTCCATTCAAAGCTATATACACATTATAAAGGTCAGATGACCCGCGTCATGTTAAAATGGGTCTTATGTCATATGCGGCCGAAGTTGGTCCATCCTAGCTTGTCCAACCGCGCAGTCTGGTCAGGTACTACGCTGACTGATATATAAAGTCAAGCCATGATTCGTGGTCTCATATCCAAACTCGGTAGCTCCTGTGCGAAACTTTCACCGGAAACGACGGCCCCGAGACGGGCGCTCGAACTTTGCGGATGCGCGTTATATGTTATATATAATAGCGCGATGTGTTTTTTCTTGCCTCAAATTAGTAAGCCCAATCAGCGTTTTATTGTGTTCTTTGCTTCTACTATTAACAAGAACTTCAACTGATACGAACATGAATTTTATTTTAATATGTTTATTTAATGCTCGGAAAACTCATTGTATATTTAGACTACTACTTATAAAACAAAGTCGGGTTTTCAACATCTGTTTTCGGCATAAAAATTGTTATTCCAAACCAGATTTTACGCACTTTACTGTACAAAATACCGTTAGGGCCACCGTGGTTACTCATTAAAATCCAGAGGGCGAGAATGCGAGAACGCGAAAGTACGATGACGACAGTGCGACAATACGATGGCGACAATGCGTTCGTACGATTGCGAAAACGCGCTAGTACGATGACGACAATGCGACAGTGCGACAATACAATGGCGGCAGTGCGATAGTACGGGGGCGACAATGCGATAGTCATATCGTACTGTCGCCGTGGTATCATCGCAATGTCGCCATCGTTCTATCGCATTGTCGCCATCGTATTGTCGCACTGTCGCCATCGCATTTTCGAATTGTCGCCATCATACTATCGCGTTATCGCATTGGCACCATCGTACTATCGCACTGTCGGCTATCGCCATCGTATTGTCGCACTGTCGTCATCGTATTTTCGCACTGTCGTCATCGTATTATCGCACTATCGAACTGTAGTATTGTCGCCATCGTACTATCTCACTGTCGCCATCGTATTGTCGCACTGTCGTCATCGCACTGTCTGATTGTCGTCATCGTATTATCGCGTTCTCGCATTGTCGCCATCGTATTGTCACCCTGTCATCATCGTATTGTCACATTGTCGCCATCGTACTATCGCGTTCTCGCGTTCTCGCCCTCTGGATTTTAATGTGTAACCACGATGGCACTAACGGTATTCCGTAATACTGCTAAAGCACAGTATGATTAGGTCACTCCCAATGCTCAAATCTCTATGTCTATTTTAGTAACAACACATGTCTATGGAAGGATATATAGGTAAAAGTTACATCACTCGTGGTGAATATTTACATTATGACTGATGCTTATTCTAATTTGCTTGATGACAATTCCAACATGCTTGTTGTCTATTCGTTTATACTTGATGATTGCTGCAACATTACA
This sequence comes from Dreissena polymorpha, assembly GCF_020536995.1. Taxonomy (NCBI): domain Eukaryota; kingdom Metazoa; phylum Mollusca; class Bivalvia; order Myida; family Dreissenidae; genus Dreissena; species Dreissena polymorpha. The sequence continues at coordinate 30,135,704 of NC_068362.1, forward strand.
TCATTCATGAATAATATTTACATTATGCGTGATGTTTATTCTAAAATGCTTCATGACAGTTCCAACATGCTTGTTCTCTATCGGTTATACTTGATGATTGTTTCAACATGCTTGGTGACTATCCAATGTTTGTGTGTTCATTATTCCTGAAACCAGTCATAATCGGTTTTGCCACTAAGCGTCATTAACAACGGCAGTTAGCAACAGGCAGTAAGCAGAATGCAAGTTACTAAATTATGACATCAGGTGGCGCGCGTTTATTTTCCGTATGTTGAATAAATTACTTTTCGGAAAAAAAAGCGAAAACATCCGAATCATTTTGACTAGTAAACTGAATAAGCTGAATTAGTTCCCTTCGTTATATAATCTCCATTAAACTAAATACGTTCATTATTGTCATGAAGACCAGTAAGTTTACACAATGAATTGACTGCCGTGAATGTTTTTGATATTTGTAAGATGCAATTGGCACTCGAGAAATTATACATGTATTTTATTCAGAACATAACGGGGCTGATGTGTTGGAATTGTGGCCCTTCCCTAGTCCAAATAATTACAGTAGACGTAATCTACCGATGTGCATTGCATATCGACCTCATATTTATAAAGTAGCCCAAACCCCCATTGCCACAGACCTGTGCGTGAAACTTTCAGATTTCTCTAGTCTGTTAACCATGCTATAATTACAATTTCTATAAACACATATTTATCATTTTATGACTATATAATGTCTGTGGTATACAGAGAAACCTGAAAGTTACAAGTACTCGTGTCTAGTACTGTACAACTATTGTACTCCTCGTTGAGAAAACAACTACTTCATCTACATGTATTAAAATATCATAAAACATAATTTTCAATCAAGTTGGAAAAAATCAATAAATAAATGTCATATAAACAGGTTTGTCATGAACGTTGACGTCGCTCTTGGTTACCAGAAAAATTCCCACGCACGGATTTCAACCGTCATTGTTTACAATCAATTAAGTGCATAAGTACTTGAATTTGTATAGTGTTTTTTAAAAGTGTCCAGCTACAGGTGGTTAGCGTGTGGCTATAATACTAGTTAGTGAAAACATATTTTGGAATGATAAGTAATCATATTATAACGAAAAATCAACTTTTCTTAAAAAAAAATAAGTTAAATATATATTCAACAAGGTATCCAACTCGAAATCATCCGAAAACGGGATGCATCGTTTTAAACAGCCATTACTTCATCAATTTTGCAGCGATTTTCACGATCTTGGTCTTATTCAACGCAGAAATAAATTTCCTTTCTGGAAATGTATATGTCTTGCAATATTTTTACAAATACTGGGTCAACTTTTAAAAAATAACACGACACACAACTCGCGTGACCCAGCTGTGATCGATCAGACAGTATTCATGACTGAAATCTTCACGGGGAAATGGGCATTTTCCCTGCAAAGTTCACGAACCTCGATACCATAATTCAATAAAACGTATGAAAAAAACATTCTTACCGTGCTTGCCGTAGAATTATGCATCAAAACTAACTGTCCAGCGCATTTTCAAACCTTTGTTTACATACATTTCAACCAACTGACATTTTAAACACAAGAGTGATTTCATTGCTCCAATGCGGAGTTGTGTCTTTACAACTGGAGATTTCATTCATAAATACGGTCTGATCGATAACAACTGGGTCAAGCGAATTATGTATAGCTTTATTTCTTAAAATTTGACCCAGCATGTGTAGAAATATAACAATATATATACATTTCCTAAAAGGAAATTCATTTCTGCGTTGAATAAGACCGGGTCATGAAAATCGCTGCAAAATTAATTTAGTAATGGCTGCTCAAAACGATGCACCCCGTTTTCGGATGATTTCGAGTTGGATACCTTGTTATATATAAAACGGTAGTGATTTTTTATATATAGAAAATTTGATTTTTCGTTTTAATATGATTATTTATCATTCAAAAAGATGTTTTCACTAATTATGATCATAGCCACACGCTAACCACCTGTGTGTCCAGCACGTGTGCCGGGAGAACAGGGCTTAATGTATTTTTTGTTAAGCTCTATAATATTTATATCCAATCTGTATGAAAAAATGTCGGTGAACATTATTCCGGTGTTAATTTTTGAAAATATTGAGGCATTCGTTAATTATGGATCTAAAACGGAACATTAATCCGCAAAAAAAACACCGGGCATATTGCATATTAGATCGGACACATGAAATTATTTCGAAAGAAAGCAATAAGAGTTTCAATTCTACATGAGTAAGTCTCGCTGTGCACGATTACGCTCTTACTGCTCGTATATATTTGACTCTTGGCAAATACCTAGTGTTTTATTTTGCTTAATCTAAATTGTGTCATGCATCTATATGTACTTAAAGCAGCATGACCAACAGCTCTTTCATATGTGAAAGAGATTGACACGAAATACCTACCCATCTATAATAAAGTTTATATGTGCACTTCAATATTATAGTTTTAAAGCATTTTATGTGGTGCAATATAAAAGTACTCTAGTAAATTTGAAATTATGTAATCGATTTCCTCTCAACATACATGCAAAGTTCCAGATAACTTTTTCAGCAAAATCTTGGTTTACACTCTATAATAATCCAGCCTTAAAGTCTATTATTAATTCTTTTTTTTTCAGGTAAATATAATTTTTGGCACATCCGCATTTAGGTTATAGTCTAAGAAGAGCTCCAGATAAGACGCTTAAAGTCGTAAAAAATTGAATTAAATTTAGTAAAAAAGTAGACTTAAATTCTGTGCGTACGGTTACACATTGGAAAAATAAAATAAGAATTCAAAATGTGTGATCATGCGTAAAACTCAATATCAATGCATATAATGTAAACATTTTACGACTTTAAGCGTCTTATCTGGAGCTCTGCATACATGCATTAGTAGCATATATTGAAATATATCCATAGACTTTCTTTGGTTATTGAAGGTAAATTACTGTACAAAAATTATGGTTAGTCATTAACCAAAAAAAAGTTAAGTCTACAAACACGCGGTTAATTTCGGTTCAGTAGCAAATATCTTACAAAGGTGCGCAACTTCTCCTATAACATAAAATTTCCGTTATACGCCGTAAATTTCCGTAGTCCTCCGTAGCATTTCGGAATGACTGTCAATTGACATCATTGTATCATGCATGATAGTATGTTGCTTTGTGCTTGGGTGAAACTCACATCTTACCATCGCGTTAATTTATTAAACGCATTAATATTTGATTTCATTATGCACTGCGCCTATTGCACAAGTCTCTCTGCACAAACCAACATACACATATGCAGCATGCAATTAACGAACAAGAATGTTGCATCTGTACACATGCATGATACCATTAAGCAGAATGTAAATAGACATTGGACATCAGGCAAGATGTAAGTGTCATCAAGCATGAAAAGGTGTCTACATACTAATTGAAAGTACCATCAAGAATCATGACACAGTCACAAAGAAGGATGTAATTTTTACCTAAATACCCTTCCATATTTGTCGGCACTGTGTGTTTGCTTAATTTCACTGAAGAACGTCTACTGGTAAATCTTACAAAAAAAGTGATAAATAAGACTGAGTAGCAATTTTTTCGGCGTTGCTGTTTAACGTCAAATTTGGCCTTTCAACGAACTTCTTAAAAGCCCATTGAATTTTAATGAAGAAGTTTCCCGCTTGTAGGTCCGAATGAATTAAATCAAATTTTGCAATTGGCAATTTGATAGAAATCCCCATAAAACATTGCACATAGCTTTCTGAAATAAACAGGCCACATTGAACGCATTCACGATATCCAACAGCTCTCTTTGCAAAGACCTATCTAGTGTTTCTTGGCCGTGTAAGATCTATAATTAGAACATCGTCACCTAAACATCTACTAATAGAAGAGCATATTTTGGGGAAACAAATTCAATAAGAGTATAAAACGTCCACGATCAATAATGTGTAGTTTGTTAAAGATATCACGGCAGTAAAATCATAGCACTTTAAAGAGACCACAATCTGGTACATTTGGTCAATTGTTGCGTCCGTGGCGGACAATACATTTTTAAAAAGAAAGCGTACAAAAAAGCAAACACAAAGTTCTTCGTAAGCTTGTTTTAATCTTAAAAACACATAATCGACAGTCATTCCAGTCAAATACAATACTAACAGTCAGCACTCTAGAGATCAAAATTGCGGATATAAATATTTAATTCAGGGATATCAAGTGTATCAAGTTCGAATTCCGGAAAAAATAGCCGGTAGTCTGGGGCATTAGGTCCCTTACAGGGATAATAGGTAAATCCCCGCCCGAGCCGTAGCTAACTGATTTATTGTAGTCTTTCTAGTTGCAATTTCTGGTGAGTACAATGCGGAATATTACGGATATTTGCAACATGTCGAAGATTTTCGGAAAGTAGCGAAGAGGTTTTCGTCAGTTAATATTCATGTCCGTGCCGGCCGCTAACTTATCAGAATCAATAAAAAAGAACCAGGAAAAATCGGTACCGATCGCAAATTTCCGGAATTCCGATAAAGCTTCAACATAATTTGTTCTCAAATGATCGCGTACTCGAACGAATCTGTCCCTACGCCTCCAACTCCCTTTAAATCTCATCGGACGTACATTGATCTCAAAATCTATCCTTGACGACTCAAATCATATTTCCTGAATAGTTTGGCCTATTGACGTCCCTGTAATTATAACAATGGTCTTTTGGATAAACACCGCTAAGTTGTTGCAATATAATAACCGTTTAAAATAGTTACCGGTTTTCATTTAATAAAATGATTAAGTCATATTCGAGATTTCAGCGATTGCCAATATTTTGCTTTTGTTTCTCATAAGCATATGGTGCTTGGTATCTGCTATTGACTCCTATGTAGATTGCAAATATTACATAACCCTTACAGCGGCCAAGCGCAGATATCTGCATTTGGCCGCTAAAAAGAAAAATCTTTGCGCATTAATTTAATTCAAATCTCATTATCATAATCAAAATCATCATCATCGTCGTCGTCGTCATTACTACCACCACCACCATCATCATCATCATCATCATCATCTTCTTCCTCTTCTTCTTCCTCCTCCTCCTCCTCATCATCATCATTAACAACAACAGCAACACCAACTTAACATCATCATCAAACAACAATAAACATCGGTAGCATACAATGTGCTTCATCAACCATACATAATTATATGCGTTAAAGCACCATAATAGAACAGCATGAATGAAGCTGTCTATTATTTTTTTTTTCGTTAATTGAAGGACTAGTTGAAATCTTCTATAAAAGCCCTCCCACCCCCCCCCCCCCAAAAATAAAAAAAAATAAAACATAATAATAATAACCCTAGCAAACAACAATAAACATAGGTTAGTTAGTATACACTGTGCTTTAGCAACCATGCATAATGAATGTTTATGACTTCTGACCGTTGTGATCAAATTTAAAAAAAGCAAGATGGTATGTATGCGGCACACAACACATAGATAATTATAGTTTTATACCTTAAACGTAGTTCATCAAAATAAAGATAAGTTATTATCTATGTAATACTTAAATTAGGTTTATAACGTATGCATATTTGTCTAAAACTTGTGAAATGTGATTCGTAAGCCGACGACAACATTATCATTCGGACCCTTCTCCCCACCTAACAATCGAGATTAAACACCTGTGGAGATCCCGATCTTATCAATGAATAAACCGGTTCAATGATGTCAAGTCAAATAAAACATACTATTACTATCCAAATAAATATCTATCAAAAAATGTAAATTGATATACCTACTTAACTAAAACTAAACTAAAACGATTAGCAAGAAAAATATATAAAGAAGAAGCAGGCAAAGTAGACAAATTAATTGTAACATATGTTTTCTCAGTCTCCCACTGTTGAACAATATAAATAGTATTTATCGCCACCCCAAAAGGGATCTTTATCACACGTTTGGCTCAACTAATATATAATTGTGACAGGACAAACTGTCAACAAATACCTTGTAAATGTTTTATACATAACTCCAATCAAAGGTCAACTTCCAAGGAAACTGCGGCATGTTAAAACTGTTGATTATGACAAAATGTTGTTTAGTACAAATCAGTACAATAGCGTCTGTTATGTGGCCTATACTAATCCAGTTAAATAAAACTTTAATCGCAGAAAAGTTTAGATTCTTTACACCTTTAAAGGGGCCTTTTCACAGATTTTGGCATTTTTTTTAACTTATTCATTAAATGCTTTATATTGATAAATGTAAACATTGGATCATAAAAGCTCCAGTAAAAAATCAAGAAAAAAAAATAAAAAAAAGGAAATGTACATTGCCCGGAGCAGGGTTCGAACCAGTGACCCCTGGAGTCCTGGCAGAGTCCTGTAGTATAAACGCTTATGCCTACTGAGCTATTCCGCCGAGTACACATTCTCGACGTATTTTATACCTTATATAAGCAATCTTCGTAGTTTCACAAAATTTAACGACAAAAACAGAACTCTCCAAATTATTCAATCGTTTCGCGTTGCAACGCTTTATAATTTTTAGGTTTTAAAATCGTCAAAAGATGCATATAATGGCTATATTAGAGCATGGTTAATGTTCAGTATTACTGTTTCCTCACAAATATCATAACTAAAACGAAAACTTACGAATCTGAAACAACTTTTTTCAATTTTGTCAATTTACCAAAGCGTGAAAAGATCCCTTTAAGAAAATATATAAAACAGTTCTTTCCTGTTTTAACAAAATGATACATTTAAAAATAAATTATGAAGCATCGCTATCAATATTAGAAATAGAAGTAGAAGGAGAATTATTATCAATAGTAGCAGTAGCAGCAGCAGCAGCAGTAGCAGCAGCAGCAGTAGCAGCAGCAGCAGTAGCAGTAGCAGAATCAGTAGCAGTAGCAGTAGCAGTAGCACTAGCAGTAGCAGTAGAAGTAGCAGTATCAGTAGCCGTATCAGTAGCCGTATCAGTAGCAGTAGCAGTAGCAACAGCAACAGCAGCAGAAGCAGCAGCAGCAGCAGTAGCAGTAGCACTATCAGAAGCAACAGCAGCAGCGGCAGTGGCAGTGGCAGTGGCAGTAGCAGTGGCAGTAGCAGTGGCAGTGGCAGTAGCAGTGGCAGTAGCAGTGGCAGTAGCAGTGGCAGTAGCAGTGGCAGTAGCAGTGGCAGTAGCAGTGGCAGTAGCAGTGGCAGTAGCACTATCAGTAGCAGCAGCAGCAGCACTGGCAGCGGCAGTGGCAGCGGCAGTGGCAGTGGCAGCGGCAGCGGCAGCGGCAGCGGCAGTGGCAGCGGCAGCGGCAGCGGCAGCGGCAGCGGCAGCGGCAGCGGCAGCGGCAGCGGCAGTGGCAGCGGCAGTGGCAGTGGCAGCGGCAGCGGCAGCAGTAGCAGTAGCAGTAGCAGTAAGAGTAGCCGAAGCAGTAGCAGTAGCGGCTTTTTGCTTTTTTGTTTTAGAAGTGTTTGTCGTATAAGAAGAACGCAAGGAAGACAAATTAATTGTAACATGTGTTATCTTAGTCTCCGTTGTAGTAGTATTTGTTGTATCTACACAGCCATTTTTCAGTCACCTGAGAGACATGTTTTTATAAGAGATTTAATTGTGGACCAATACATCGTGTATTAATATCAGTGTACCCACTGGGACACCACATGGGGCGAGGATTAACAGATAAACTAGGCCTTCAACTAATTATGCGCCTAGAGGCAAACAATACTATAACTTACTGATAATTTTAGGATTGGGATGTGTTTGTATCTTATTTGAAATTAGCTAGCTTAATTCAAAAACTAATTATAGCCTCAATATTATCACAAGAACATCATCACATATTCATTGTGCAATATATAATCATATCACCATCACAATATGCCAGAGCGTTAGTATTTATTGTGCATACATATCCTACAGCAACATTTACAAAACTTATTACAAACCAACCGCTCAAGCTTTAATTAAGATTGATTTCAATTTATATTATGACATACATTAAAGATCACTGTCAATTAATTAAAAAATAGCTTGATGCTTCGTACTCAGCGATTTAAATAAAAGAAACGTTGCGTACACAATAATTGGGGTTAATAAAAAAAGTCTGCAATTAAAATAATCAAATTTAAATAATACTAGATTTAGTTTCAAATTGTCGCTCAAAAAATGTATCAGTTATATCAGTTACTAGGGAATCGATTTGTTTAATCTCCGCAATCCAATAATAATTATGGTGTTTGTATGACAAATTAATAGCTATTCGTCATTGAATGTATGATACTCATAAAAATATTGAAACAATAACCACAACAACAACAACATATGTGATTATGTATATATCTTCTTCAGATACTCTGTGTCATACTTTCAAAATTATCCTCATAAGATTCATAATAATAAAATAAACACTATTGCAATCTTAGTAAAAACCAACTTAGCCGTTATGCTAATGATTTTATGTTCAGTATGCGTGTACATTTCAATATTATATAACAACAAGTGTTCACAAATACCTATGTTTAATAAATATTAAAAACATGAGAACCAATGAAGGTATTTCATTTTAATAGACTAGTTTTACCGTGTGTGTACATTCATATAAAATCTTTTGAAAATCACACTTGAGATAATGTCTTTAGGTTTTGCTATTTCTAATCGATTTAAACACCATAAAACCACCGTATTTTCTCTTACATTCTAAATTTTCTTACATTTCCTTTTTAAGCCAAAATATTTATGTTTTCATGATTCTAAATTTTCGGAC